>NW_015386969.1:699386-735283 GCF_001527695.2 Protobothrops mucrosquamatus
AGCCAGCAAACTGATTGCAATATGGTAAACGAGACCTTTACAACTAGCAATTCCCCAAATCTCTATTTCGTCTGAACCCAAAATACTCAAGGAAAGTAAAAAAAAAAAAACAAACCCTTTAAGGGCCTCACTTTCAGTGACTGCTAATACTGGAGGCCTAATCCCTCTCTTGTATTCATAAACAAGGGGAAGAAATTATTGGTTCCTATTACTCCCATTTATATTTTTAGTTAATATGGCATACATGAAAGCTGCAAAGCTACAAATCACCGTCCCCCTTAAAAAAATCCCTAGAAATAATAAATTATGTGCAAGTAAAGCTTAGGATGTAGGAGGTGAGAGGAGGTAAGAATTCCTCCATGAGAGAATAAACTGCCCAAAAGTTCTGCATAAAATAGTTTTAATTTTGTGGCATTGCCAAAGAAAATATCAACTTGCCCTGGTATCAGATAAATTGGGGACGAGAGAGAGAGAGAAAGAGAGAGAGAAAGAAAGAAAAAGAAGGAGGAGGGAGAGAAGGAGAGGGAGAGAGAGAGAAGAGAGAGAGAGGGAGGAGGGAGGGAGGGAGAGAGAGAGAGAGAAAGAAAGAAAAAGGAGGAGGGAGAGAAGGAGAGGGAGAGAGAGAGAAGAGAGAGAGAGNGAGAGAGAGAGAGAGAGAGAGAGAGAGAGAGAGAGAAGGAGGAGGGAGAGAGGGAGAGAAGGAGGAGGGAGAGGGAGAGAGCCTGCAAATGCACAGGACTGGATGTGTTCTTGAAGAACCTCAACAATTTCATACTGAGATGCTCCAAGTGTTACAAAACAAACTGCCAGTTCAAATTTCAAAGCATGTAATGTCTTGCAATGTAATCTGTAGACAGTGACTTTTCTTTCTTATCCTGCCATAATAAACTTACAACTCAAGTTATTTACAGAGTGTGCAAAAACACACAATTGTTTGCTTCTATGGAATTGATTGTACTATGCAGTTTTATTGGCTTGCATTTGAATGAAATGGTGGGGAAGGGTCTCCCTAGAGAAAGGCACTTCAGTCTAACAATGAATTTCTAAATGCAACCCACAGTAAAAAATCTCTTCTGCTGCACTCCATGCCTGTCTCTCTTGAAGGAGTCTCCCATTCATCCTCAGACTGAGTACGAACCTGCGCGGTACCATGAGAACAACTTTATGGATTTCAAATTTAGAATACAAAGTATTACATTTATGGGTGGGTAAATAGTTAGCCTATTTCTAGTTCCTATAATATGTTCAGTTATATGCATAATCCTATAACAATATGAAAGGTGGTTGGCAAAAATGTTAAGAGTTCCAAACACCAGGTGTGACACATCTGATAGGATGGTGCCTGCTGATGCTGGCATCGGAGTGATGATTCAAATGCTACATAAGCAAGGATTAGTAAGATTTTGATATATTCATGTGAGATTTTCATATTTTTTAATGAGCTCTCGTGAGCTTGCATAAGATAGGTAAAGTTTCACAACTTTAGAGATATTCAAAGATCTCTCTCTCTCTCTTTCTCTCTGTCTCACTAGAAATATACCTTGAGGTCCATGACAATGTATGAGAGTTCCTTGTCGAGTATCGCCTGATAACAGCCTTCCCCAAGACTGCCTACTTTACTTTTAAAAAATCCATATTATTAGATTAATTCATTTCAAGTTGAATTTTTTTTTTTCTGGTCCAAACTTGTTGCCTTTTCAACTTATTTTACACTGCTTGATGGGGTAGGGCAAAAGTTTTCTTCAGGCAGTTAGTGCTGGGTGTGTAATTAACTAGGATTCAGGATGGACATAATTCAGGCACAAAGGTGTGTCATAAGAATTAAACCAGCAGCTTCTAGTGCTACCCGGAGACACCTTTAAGACAGTTGAGTATATTTCTAAAACTGCTCGCTTGCTCATACAATTTATTTTTTTAAAATATTTGTATGGCTGCCTATCTTAATATATAGTATAGTATGGCGCTGGGCTGCTAATATGCAATAATAAAAGAGAAAGAAAGAAAGAAAGAAAGAAAGAAAGAAAGAAAGAAAGAAAGAAAGAAAGAAAGAAAGAAAGAAAGAAAGAAAGAAAGAAAGGCCAACAATAACAAAATCTTTTCTTTCTTTTGGATGCGAAAGTTTCCCATTTCCTCTTGCAATATGCTAACATTTTGTCCTACTGTGCACCTATGCAGGTTTTTTTTTAATATGCTAGTCTCCCAAACAAACTACCTTAAACTGCATAGCCTGCTGCCATTGTCACACACGTGTCATACAAAGCTGCATCGTACACCCTGCTTTCAACTCCTACTTTTTTCCTAATCCTTTATTAATACAGGGCTGTTTGAGTCAACCTTTCATTTTCCAGATGATATATTTCAAATGGTTCTTTGCAACCACGCCGGATTTGTTTGTTTCCACCAATGAGTGACAACTTCTTGGCAAGCCTTGACACTTTGTGTTTGTTGTTTCAATGATTGCATGTAAGTGATACACATAAGGCAATGCCATTGTGTGTGATCTTTTGCCTCTTTATGATTTTTTTTCCTGCTCGTATGTTCTCATTAAGAAAAACAAATGCACATTTTGTTTAGTTCTGGAAATTATATCCCAGGAATAAATGGAAATGACTTACACTGTGTTGGGCCAATGATCCATCAGGCTAAGGCCATGGAAAGGTTAGGAACATGGCTGATGGGAAGACAGTCCAGAAATCACTGATGCAATCAGATCAACTTTGCACCTATTGTACCAGCTGCATAGGCTTAATTTTAAAATCCAAAAAATATATTTTGGGTTTAGGGTATCTGAAAGATGTCTTCCTGAGTTAGTCTTGTATTAGGTTTTTTGAGCATTTCTAAGTCCTGCTTTCTAAAGTGCCAGTGGAAGTACTGAGTGAAATTAGCATGAACCAAGATGAAAATAGTTTCTTATAGTAGCTCAGCGATTTTGAAGTATTCAGTCAATCAGAATGGAGCTGGAAGGGACCTTAGAGGTCTTCTAGTCCAACCCCCTGCTCAAGCAGGAGATCATTTTAGACAGGTGACTGTCCAATGTCTTTTTTAAAAAAAACCTCCAGTGATGAAGTATCCACAACCTTTGAAAGCAAGCTGTTCCACTGGTTAATTGTCCTCACTGTTAGGAAGTCTCTCCTTAATTCCAGGTTGCTTCCTTCCTTGATTAGTTTCCATCCATTGTTTCTTGTCTTGCCCTCTGATGCTTTGGAAAATAAGTTGACCCCTCCTCTTTGTGGCAACCTCCCAAATACTGGATTACTGCTATAATGTCCCCCTAGTCCTTCTTTTCTCTAGACTGGCCATTCCCAAATCCTGCAACCATTCTTCATATGTTTTAGTCTCCAGGCCTTTAATCAACTTTGTTAGCCAGCTTGCTGCTTGCTGCCATGGAAATGGGGAGGGCTTTTTTTTTTGCATTTTTTCCAAAGTCTCAACATCTTTTTGTAATGACCAAAACTGGATGCAGTATTCCAGGTGTGGCCTTACTAAGGCTTTATAAAGCAGTACTAATACTTTGCATGATTTTGATTCTATGCCTCTGTTTATACAACCAAGGATTGTATTAGCTTTTTTGGCTGCTGCTGCACACTGCTGGTTCATATTTAAGTGATTGTCCACTAGGACCCCCAAGGTCCCTCCCACAGTTACTATTTTTGAGTCAGGTTTTGCCTAATCTGTACTTCTACCTTTGATTTTTCTTGCCTAAGTGTAAAACCTTGCATTCTTCCAAGGAAATGTATAAGATCCTCTCTTGGCAGATCTGTTATAGGAAATGTACAATTTGTATTTGCTCCAGTCCCCATTTGTCTAATTTTAGGGCATGACCAAACAAACACAAGTTCCATTTCATTCAAAGAATGAATTGAACTGCCCAACCCAAGTGTGCTTTTTTGTTATTATTGTGAAGAGTGAACCTGTATTTGCAGCTGCTGAGTGTTGTGGAAGTAGCTGTCTTTCAGTTCAGTGGTTTGTATAGACCAGGAGTTGGCAACCTTGACAACTTTAAGACTTGTGGACGTCAACTCCCAAAATTCCTCAGCCAGCATAGCATTTGTGGACTTCAGTTCCCAGAATTCCTCAGCCAGCATAGCTGGCTGAGGAATTCTGGGAACTGAAGTCCACAAATCTTAAAGTTGTGAAGGTTGCAGATCCCTAGTATAGACAACCTGCAATTATTCAAGATGACATTTCCCTTGCCCTGTCCCTGGTTTCCTGGTGTGTTAGTTGAGTGCCAAAGCTGAGCACAGTGGCCAAAATACGGAATTGACATGCCAGAGACATGCCATTGTGGGAAATTTACTGGTTTACTGGTTTAAGGAAGGAGAAAGAGTTTTGTTTTTTAGCACAAAATCAAAGTAAGATTGACACAATGCATTTAGTTACTGGCCAATAGGTAACTTATGCCTGTTCACATAATATCATTTCTTAGCTACTGCAGCCTACTTGCAAGACAGAAAAGCTTATAATATCTAGGCAACTAGCAAAGTACTTAAGTTCTGTAATTAGAACAGAACAGAATAACAGAGTTGGAAGGGAGCTTGGAGGTCATCTAGTCCAACCCCCTGCTCAAGCAGGAGACCCTTTACCATTTCTGACAAATGGCCATCTTACCATAAGAAGACTCCTGATTGTTAGAAGAATTGTACGCTATGCTAACCAAGATGAATCTAGATCAGAGAAATGCAAATTTGTGTAGCTGGATGCTGTACTTCTTAATCACCAAAATGTGAGGTCACAACTGCCAGTTCTGTAATTGGTGTTGGCTTTCACATGCAAAAGGTTCTTCTAAGAACTTAAGATGTCATAATGTACTGTTCCAGCATAGTATATTTGCCGATTAAACAATGTGGCCTTTTGTAATTGATAGATGGACATTTTGCCAATGTGAAGATTTTCCAAGTGCCGTTCAAGTTTTTTGGGTATGGCTCCCAGTGCACTGATAACCACTATAA
Organism: Protobothrops mucrosquamatus; assembly: GCF_001527695.2. Taxonomy (NCBI): domain Eukaryota; kingdom Metazoa; phylum Chordata; class Lepidosauria; order Squamata; family Viperidae; genus Protobothrops; species Protobothrops mucrosquamatus. Next base: position 704,336 of record NW_015386969.1, read on the forward strand.
TCACCATGGATGGTTTATGCTATAATCTTTCAACTTTGATTTTCAGAACTTGATACCATGTGATGTGATCTCCTTCAATTCTTTCTCTTCTACTCTACTATCGCCTGATAAATTATCCACATTTTCTTCTTTTCAACCACAAATCAGGTGTGTTATTAGCTAAGACTTTTATCAGTTTATATTTGGAAATCCCACAATATTTTAACTGGCTCATTTTTATTACTTTTTCAACTATATATTCCTAACAATTTTTCATTTCTAGCACAGAACAATTTTTACAGTTTGCCCCAGTGAATCATTTTGGTAACTGTATGATATTGTGATCAGTTTGTGTGGTCCTCTTATACACAATGCCTGCTTGAATTAATCCTTCCAAAAACTCAGATGACCAGATAATGAAGTAGTCTTCAAGGAGATAGTAGCTCTTTGATATCAGGAGGCACAGCAAAAGGTAGACCTCAACCCAAGAAGAATCTCTCCCTCTTTGTGTTCATACCTTTTTCAAAGGGACTGGTTTAGGGGCAGTCCTTTCAAAATGTACAGTACGCTTTCAAAATACTGCCATTATTCAACACCCACCCAATGGTTGAAAGATCCTATTAAAGCAGAAATTCTGTTTTCAGGCTTCTGATTTCACTCAATTGCCTTCTCACCTGAGTTGCCCCCAGAAGTCATTGGTTTCTTTGATAAACAGGAAAAAAGTACAGTTTTAGAATGCATTACCCAACAGGTTTTGAGAGCTTGTCCTTGCAGGCATGCACCTGTATATTAATTGCTTTTTTATGATAAAGAAAGTTGGTCTCCTATGCATACCTTTACAAGTAAGAGATATCTAGCTGAACTATGAAGCTATTACATGCCTGAGAAAATGGTATAGAAAACTGTCCCTGAAGATCCAATCCAATCCAATCCAATCCAATCTTCTATTATGGTCAATAGTTAGCTGTACTTTAAGATCAACATTTTCCTATTTATTTTTCTATGCTTCCTTATATTTTGGGGATATAAATACAAGTACATTTGATTCTGCAGCTCACTGTGACAATAATATACCTTCTCTTGGCCAGTGCACAGCAGTTCCAGGTGTCCCACCATATAAGGGGATGCTTGGCTATTGAAAGCTCTCATTTCTATTTGAAAGATGGTTAAGTCTGTCTAGAATAATGACAGATCAAGGGGAACTCAAAACTGGCCATCATCTGTGGAGCTAAAGAGCAGATGGTGCAAGCACTTAGGTGCCTTGCTTATAATCTAATATGAATTTATCTTCATTGTTTCCCAGACAAATATTTTGTTTAATATTAAATGCATGGATAAAGCCATGCTGAAGGGCTTTGGACATTAATTTAACATCTGAATAAAAACATGTTAATCGTGTTATTCCTTTTTGGAGTCTACAACATCATGTAAAACAATAAAACTAAATAAACCTAATACCATGGTGATAATTCATCTACTTGTCTCTTTTACTGATCATTCTTCAACTCCTCCACTTGCTGCACCTAGAACAAAACATTTGGCACTTGCTAAATCTCACCTTAAAGCTTGATCGCAGGTATTCAAATAAATCTTGTTGATTTCCCAACAATAGCAAGGAGAAAAAAAACCCGGAGAGAAGATTTATATACAGAAAATTCCAACAGGATTCCAATATTTGTGGGTCTTCTCTATTGGCTTAGAGTGGAACATTTCTAATATTTATGAAATTAATATTTTAACTTCAGAATGATTAATTTTGGGAGCTAAAAAATGCAGACAGGCAAAGAAGATTCAGAATGGACAAATGTATAACAGCAAAGAGCAAACAGCAACATCATCTCCATCTCACAGTGATAAATCTTTCATGACTGGATCCTGCTCTATCCCAAACTATCCCTGTTTTAGACAATAGCCAAGAAAAGAAGAGGAATGATCAATCTTATTTTAAATAGTGCTTTTAAAAATTTTTTTTAAATAAATCTATGTTATGCCAAGACCTTTCCTTACATCTCTCCATATATTTTACTTCTTGCAAATGATTTTGCTTACACCTCATCTATGTACAACTTTATACATTGTCATTTGCTCTTAATGGTTCTCATCTCTCTCTCTTTTTAAGGATCTCAACAACTCAAACCACCCAAACCAGTTCTCTGCTTTCTTTAATTATGTTAGAGTTCACTGGAGTTGGGTGGATAACAAATTAAAATAAATAAATGTTTTTTGCAGCTTTCTTTAAAATCTGTCATATTTTTCCTTATGCCCAATATACAATATTGTATTCTCTTCCATAATTCTGCTCTGTTATTGTGTCACATGGCTGCTGTACACCAGCCTAGTATTGGGTTGTGAACTCTCTCTTAGAGACCATTTTGCGCCATATTTTGCCAAGGTTTTTTTTAAGAAGACTGTTGAGATGGTGGTGGATCAACTTCCCAGCACCTTAAAAGTAAGTGGACTATCTAGACTCTTTCCAGTTAGAGTTCAGGCTGGTTTTGGGATGGAGATGGCATTGGTAACTCTTCTGGATGACCTATGCCATGGGGGAAATGTGCACTTTTTGGCCTTATTAGATCTCCCAGTGATTTTTTATTCCATTGACCATGGTATCATTCTCGACTGCCTAGAACAGTGGTGGCGAACCTATAGCACGGGTGCCAGAGGCGGCACTCAGAGCCCTCTCTGTGGGCATGCACGCTGTTGCCCCAGTCCTAGGCCTTCAGCTGGGTTTTATAAAACCTTTTCGCTTTAGGCCTCTGCCGCCGTGTGCAAAAAAAAAAAAGGTTCAATCAATCAATCAATTTTAACTTCTCACGGGAAAAAAAAAGATCTCGCGAAGTTGGAATTGATTGATTGAACTTTTTAGTCCCATCCAGTCTGCTGTTACCACCGCAGCCACGCCCACCCAATGGGCCGCACCCACCCGGCACCCGACGATGCATAAGTGGGTTTTGGATTGCAGTTTGGGCACTCGGTCTCTAAAAGGTTCGCCATCACTGGCCTAGAAGATATGGGCATAGATCATGGGTTAACAGAAGCTCTAGATAGATGCAAGCCAGCAATCTTTTAGAGTCCAGCCTAAAAATGCTTGAGACTTTGGGAAAATGTTCCTCTAAGATTTAGTTATAATCTTTAAGCATAATCTAACAGGGAGATTATATCAGGGATGGATTAGAATCATATTCATCACCCCATTCCTTCAGCACATTCTTTTTATCTTCTCTAGAGACTCCACATTTATACCAAAGCTGTTAGTGCATCAGCTAAATCCATATGACCTGTACCCTGCCTACACAATCTGTTCACTAAATTTCTTCCATCACATTGAGTTTGTTCCTTTGTGTGGACTCAGGGCTGCAGTCACCGCTAGAAGTGAAATCTGAGCTCTCCCTGCTCCCAGTCTTGTTCTTCCAGTTGATTTCTTTTCAAAATCCATTGAGCTTTTCATTCTCACATTTCAGCTACTGACTTGTTGCATATTAGCCTGATTATATCAACAGGAAACAGGGTAAGATACTAAAATCCCAAGCCCATGTCTCATGTTGCTATCCGATCCCTAATCATTTTTAGCTTTCAGCTCAAGGCACATGTAACAAAGTCTGGTCATTCCATGTCAACAAGTCAAGCTGCCTCTCCAAAGTACTAAAAAACAATTAACAAGCATAGCCTATAGTACTAAAATTCAGAAGCCAAACAAAGCAAAACAAAACAAAAACCTCACTTTTATTTTGCTAGAATTCCAAAGGCCAATGATTTACTATGGCCTGACAAAGCTGTATCTCTTTGGTATGTTGGAGTTTAGAATTAACTCCCAGAATTCCTGTCCAACATGGCTATTCAACAGGTTAAAAACAAACTTATGGTGGAAAAGAGGCAGTGCTGACATCTGAAAAAAAAAAAAGCACACATTGAAGGGTCCAGAAAGGGCAAAATATACTTCTGGAGTGGGGGAGGAGCTTTGTTACATCTGTTAGATTTCTAAAAGAGACGTTAGAGTGCTTTGTCTCTGTTTATAAGTAATATCCTTTGATATTGGTTCTAATATGCATATTGTTATGGAATAAAATAACTGAAAGAGGAGCAACATCATATCAATATAGATGCAGGTGATCTGAACATTGTTGAAATACACTTCTCGATTGACTGATTAATCCAATTATTGATTAATCCAATCTGATTCACTGTGACGTTTTTAAAAGAGAGAGTGAGAAATAAGACAGAGCTCATAGTGTTTAGTTTACTTGTAAAGCAAACTTTAAAAAAACATTGCAGGACAAACTCTGAATTGCAAAATAAAAAAACATTTAGCAATATGTAATATGTATAAATCTGTGGGAAAGGTGTGAACTAAAAACTATTCATTGGCAAGATGTCTTTCCTTTTTTTAAAAGGGAAGAACATCAGCTCCTAGCTTTCACAAAGAACAATCTAAATCTCATTATAGGGCAATCCCGAAAAATGTAGAAACCACTAAAAACAACTACAACTAAAAATTGGCACCACCTCTGGTCAGTACAGGTAATCCTCAACTTACAACACTGGAAGTTGAGGAAGTTTTTAAGAAGAGACTGGACAGCCATTTGTCTGAAATGGTGTAGGATTTCCTTCCTGAGCAGGGGGTTGGACTAGATGACCTCCAAGGTCCCTTCCAACTTTATTATTATTATTATTATGGATCATCACACAGTCAGCCAGATGTTCAGACTGGATTTGGCATTTTGTCTACCTATCGAGTCCTTACCAAGGACCTGGGATAGGCAGATGTGGATTTTTGATGGTATTACAGATATCGTCGCAGGATGGAAGCAGTTCCTAGTAAGGCCGCCTTTTGCAATTGACTAATAGCGAATTTGTCAATGCCAATGGTGTTCAAGTGGTGCTCCAGTTGTTTTGGGATTGCACCCAAGGCGCCTATTACTATTGGTACTATCCTTGGTTGCTTTTGCCACAGTCTTTCTATTTCTATTTGTAGGTCTTTATATTTTGTTATCTTTTCCAGTTCTTTCTCGTCTATTCTGCTGTCTCCAGGCACTGCCACATCCACTATCCAGACTTTTTTGTCTTTCTTATCAACAATTGTTAGGTCCAGGGTGTTATGTTGCAGGTGCTTGTCTGTTTGAATTCTGAAGTCCCAGAGCAGTTTAATTTTATCATTTTCTATGACTTTCTCTATTTTATGATCCCACCAGTTTTTGCTTACAGGCAAATGATATTTCTTTCAGATCTTCCAATGCACCATTGTTGCTACTTTGTCATGCCGCTGCTTGTAGTCAGTCTGTGCGATCTTCTTGCAGCAGCTTTATTATTATTATTCTTATTATTATTCTTATTCTTATTATTATTATTATTATTATTATTATTATTATCATCATCATCATCATCATCATCTAGTGATTGTTCGAAGTTACAATGGCATTGAAAAAAGTGACTTATGACTGGTTTCACACATACAAAGCATAGGAAGCATCTCTACAGTCACATGAGAAAAATTCAGATGTTTGACAACTGACTCATATTTATGACGGTTGCAGTGTCCCAGAGTCATGTGATCCCCTTTTGCAAATTTCTGATAAGCCAAGTCAAGGGGGAAGCCAGGTTCACTTATCAAGCAGGTTACTAACTTAACAATTGCAGTGGTTCACTTAACAAATGTGGCAAGGAAAATCATAAAATGGGGCAAAACTCACTTAACAATTTCTCAACAGAAATTTTGGGCTCAATTGTGGTCATAAACTGAGCTCTACCTGTACATGGATAGCAGATGGAGATTGGAATAAGAATACATTTTTTGATTTACTAGAGCAGAGGTACATTGTGTTTTCTTGAATGCCATAGTTTCAGGATGTCTACATTCAGGATAGTGTGGATTAGTTGACCACCAAAGTTCTTTTGAACTACCACTCTAAATTTTAGGAGACTAGAGATCTCCTATCAATGGAGCTATATTAAAAACATTGCTATATATGATGCTGGAAAAGCACCACATAAGGAAACCTGTTCCCCCAAGAAAAACATATGGAGAAAGAAAGAAGAAAAGGTCATTGGTTTGAAAACTATTTGCAACTTTGTTATGGGCACAGATGTACATTTAGAAATCATTGGTATAATTTTAATATCACACCAACAAGGATGATATTTGAGGGGCTGCTCAATTTATTTTCCAAAGGACCAGAAGACAAGACAAGAAACAATGGATGGAAAATAATGAAGGAATTAAGGAGAAACTTCCTAATAGTGAGGACATTAACCAATGAAACAGCTTGCCGTTAGAAGTTGTAGGTGCTAGAGGTTTTTAAGAAGAGACTGGACAGTCACTTGTCTGAAATGGTATAGGGTCTCCTGCTTGAGCAGGGGTTGGACTAGAAGACCTCCAATGTCTCTTCCAGTTCTATTCTGAATCAAATCAATAGAATAGAATAGAATAGAATAGAATAGAATAGAATAGAATAGAATAGAATAGAATAGAATAGAATAGAATGAGTTGGAAGGGACCTTGGAGATCTTCTAGTCCAATCCCCTGCTCAGGCAGGAAATCCTATACCATTTCAGACAAATGGTTGTCCAATCTCTTCTTATAAACTTCCAGTGTTGGAGCATTCACAACTTCTGGAGGCAAGTTGTTCGACTGATTAATTGTTCTAACTGTCAAGAAATTTCTTCTTAGTTCTAGGTTGCTTCTCTACTTGATTAATTTCTATCCATTGCTTCTTGTCCTGCCCTCAGTGCTTTGGAGAATAGCTTGACTCCCTCTTCTTTGTGGCAACCCCTGAGATATTGAAACACGTCTATCATGTCACTCCTAGTCCTTCTTTTCATTATACTAGACATACCCAATTCCAGCAACCGTTCTTTATATGTTTTAGCCTCCAGTCCCCTAATCATTCTTGTTTCTCTTCTCTGCACTCTTTCTAGAATCTCAACATATTTTTTTACAACCAAAACTGGATGAAGTTTTCCAAGTGTGGCCTTACCCAGACATTCTAAAGTGATATTAACACTTCACATGGTCTTGATTCTATCCCTCTGTTAATGCAGCCTAGTACTGTGTTGGCTTTTTTGGCAGCTGTCAAAAAGATTGATTGATTGATTGATCTGAGAAGACCTACTGAATTAGAGAAGAGAAGGGCCTGTCATTTCCTGCAATACACTACTTCTGGGATGGCAATTCCATCATTCAGTTTCTGACAAGTCAGCTAGTTCACTATCCTATATGCAGTGCTCTGAGGGTGATGAGTTATGAGGTGTAGAGAGGTAATAGCCTCCTAAACTGCTATGAAGACTCTAACAGAGATGTACATTAAAGGGCTCTTTTGAAATTTTCTACCTAATTTATGGGGCATTTTCTTTGATTTCTCCAGGGAAAAAGGATGTTGTCCTATATTGTCTCAGAGGCAGATGTTCCCCTTAGCAGAATATGAAAAGGCTGCCATGAGAGGGTCTCCTTCAGTTGGGTATTGAATGGAAGGGTAAGAAGACGGGGAGGCTGCTAAGCATCAGGAAGATAACAATACAGTATAAAGGGTACTCAAAAACATCATTTTTGCTATTTTACTACTTAATAAGTACAAACATCTCATTTCTTGTAGGTGTTCTTCATGAAAACTTAGCCAATATACTCTTCTTGTTTGATAGGCTGTTTAAAGGCATATGCGGTACCTTTTCATCAAATTGGATGAGAAGTGACAGCACCAAAATGTAGACACTCTTCTGTACAGCACAAGCACATGGTCTGGTGTAGTGGTTGAGGCACCAGGCTAGAAAGCAGACTGTGAGTTCAAGTCCCACCTTGCTCAGAAACCCTGGTGGGTGACCTTGGGCCTGTCATTCACTCTCAGCCCAACTCACCTCACAGGGTTAATAAAATAAAATAATAAAATAAATGAAATATTCAGTAATCAGTTGGGGCAGCCTTCAGTACATGAAACCGTTTCTTTGAATAACAGGTCCACAGACCATAGAGGCTGCCTTATTCTGCCTAATGGTAGAGTTGGCTCTGAATATCACTCCCCTCATACACCCACCCTATGTTTTTCATTCTGTTGCTCAGCATAACTTTTGACAGGTAGCTTCAGACTGTGTGTTTTGCCTTCTTATGCTTATTTATCTTTAAAGCACAAACACAAACGAATTGTCCCTTTGAGCAGAGAATGCCTTCAAAATATGAAAACAGCTTCTCATCATTTTCAAATAAAGCACTGTTTGATAATTTAGGACACATTCAGGGGACTGTGCTTCAGTCTCCACTGAAAAATTTATGGGAATTTCCAAGGGGAAGAGAGTTCAGTGCATGATGTTACTGGGCAAAAATACAGTAAAAAAACAACCCAGTAGGTTTTACAGTTTTATAATATATTGAAATGACTAAGCAGTGAGGCATCCACAATGTTCTGAGCCCCAAATGACCCTAGATGTTTCTAAGTTGTCTACGTGCAACAGGCACTCTGGGTTGTTTGCCCTGGGTTTTGTTTCTTTTTCCCAAGGATCACACTCCTTTATAGTTCTGTTACATGCACAAACACTCAACAACTGCAGGCTTAGGACAAGAGCTGGTGGGTAAATTTGAGGATACTCCAGGAAACAGAACAAGAGCTGACAAATAAGATCATATGAGTAATGTCATTTCTTTTCTGGTCTGATATTTTCCGCATGGAGCTATATGTTTCCTGGTATAAATCTATCTACAAATATCAGCATGGGAAGAGCAAAATGATTTTTACCAAATGAGGTCACCATTTAGACAGCAAAAATAAATAAGTCCCTGCACATTTTTACTCCGGTGACTATAGGGGGCACTGCTCATCTCGATTTCAAGGCCATTGAACCAGTGCTGTCCATAGTCCTTTCTGTGGTCATGTGGCCAGCAGGATGTCATGGAGCAAAGTGGTACCTATTTATCTACTTGCATTTGTATGCTTTTGAACTGCTAAAGTTGGCAGGAGCTGAGGACGGGCGCTCACCCCATCTCATGGTCCTTGGGTCTCGCACCTGGGCTACTGGCTCTCCAGCTGACAAGCCCAGTGTCTTAACCACTGAGTGCTGCCCCTAAATGTCTATTCAGTTGCTTGTTCCAATTCGGAAAACGACTGTAATCTCTGAGGGAGAACTGGTCATGTGTGCAAATATAAGGGAGAGGCAATAAGAAGAAACTGGAATCAAGGAAAGCTCAAAAGTTTAAACATTTGGTCATGTTCTAATAGTTATGGAGAAGAACTGAATTTGAAAATAGTATTTTTCCTTTGTAAAATCAAGTGCACGTGCACTTATGGCATCTTGCAAAAATGGTTATTTGTTCAAAGAGATATTTTCTTGCAGCTGTTTATAATTTTGGCAGACAAAAATTAGTTCCATAAAAGTGTTTTGGGGGTTTGTTTGTTTTTTGCTTTTTTTTTAAACTTTTAAACTTCTCGTCAAACTCAGCCTTTTCATAGGAATCTTTATTTATTCCACTTGCTTTCATCTTCAAACTATGACCTACAACTAAGGATGTATGGATGCATTTGCTGAGTCATTCAATTAAAATGAAATCTTATACCTGAATGAGGTGCTATCTTTAAATTAAATATGTGAAAACATTAGTTCCAAGGACAGCTTTCTTCTCAAGCTCATTATTAGCATCAGAAAGGTCATTTTCATTAGACTTGTTTCTGTGTATGTGTAGAGGTGTGTGTGTGTGTGTGTGTGTGTGTGTGTGTGCGTGCACATGTGTGAAACTGTTCCTGTTTGTATGCCAAGTCCCTGTCTTGACTGAACACACAGATACACAATATCTTATATAGCTAGTAGTAACAACTGTTGTTTATAGAGGCTGGGGTGTATTGTTCTATAGCATATGTTAGATTACTTCTTAGTTGATTCATTAAATTAATTTTAATCAATTACTCCATAGGCTATTTGATTAATTGTCCTGAGTTCAGTAAGGGCTTTAATTCCCAATTATTGAAACCTATTTTCTTTATTTATAACTTTGCATCCAAATATATTAATAAATCTGAATGGGAAAAAAGACCCACTAAACCTTAGCTCATAGGTGGTAAGCATGTAAATTGTACCAGGCACCATTCCAGGAAAAAAAAAACCTCATCTTTTCCTTCTGTGTAATAAGAAAAGGGTGTGACCTGTGGTGGCAGTTAATCATATTAATAAAATATTCTTTTAAAATGATGTGATTAATTGAAGTTTTAGTTTATTTGCTTCTTTGGTAAATCTAAATGTAGTACAATCAAACGACTTGCCTCTGGAAGTTGTGGCTGCTCCAGCACTGGAGGTTTTTAAGAAGAGACTGGACAGCCATTTGTCTGAAATGGTATAGGGCAGTGGTGGCGAACCTATGGCACGGGTGCCAGAGGCGGCACTCAGAGCCCTCTCTGTGGGCATGCGCACCGTCGCCCCAGTCCTTCAACTGGGTTTTATAAAACCTTTTCGCTTTAGGCCTCCGCCGCCGTGTGCAAAAAAAAAAAAAAAAAAGGTTCAATCCATCAGTCAATTTCAACTTCTCGTGGAAAAATAAATCTTGCAAAGTTGGAATTGATTGATTGAACTTTTTAGTCCCACCCAGTCTGCCGTTACCACCGCAGCCACGCCCACCCAATGGGTCACACCCACCCAATGGACCACACCCACCCGGCACCCGACGATGCATAAGTGGGTTTTGGGTTGCAGTTTGGGCACTCGGTCTCTAAAAGGTTCGCCATCACTGGTATAGGGTTTCCTGCTCGAGCAGAGGGTTGGACTAGAAGACCTCCAAGGTCCCTTCCAACTCTGTTCTATTATTCTATTCTGTTATTCTGGTTATTCATAGTCTCTTCATCCCCTACTATGGTATCTGTTTTAGCTTTGCCATGTTTTGAGTTTTTATTTTCATAATCCCCATTCAGCACGGCTAAGATTAATGAAAACTCCAGTACATATGGAGGCTGCCAAGATGAGAAATCTGTTTTAAGTGATTAATTTTCTAGAGTAAATATATATCCTTCCCTTTTTCTAATAAACTGCCATATACACATGGCTCTTGCTATTAGCAACAGCAATAGCACTTAGACTTATATACCGCCTCACAGTGCTTTACAGCCCTCTCTAGGAGGTTTATAGAGTGAGCATATTGCCCCCAACAATCTGGGTCCTCATTTTACTGACCATGTAAGGATGGAAGGCTGAATCTTGATTCACTCAGAATTGAAATCCTAAAGCAGGGGTCTTCAAACTTGGCCCTTTTATGGGACTTGAAGTCCACAAGTCATAAAAGGGCCAAGTTTGAAGACCCCTGTCCTAAAGTGAGCAGTGAGTTAGCCTGCAGTACTGCATTCTAACCACTGTGCCACCATAGCTCTGTTGTTTTTAAGGTGCACTGATTTTTATTTTCTATGAAGAAGCCAACATTGTTGAGAATCTCAGCACTTAACAAACCAACAATTTGCCAGATCATGAATCTCTTTTACTGAGTTTCATCATTCAGCAGACTCTGCCATTCTGCTCTTTTTTCTACGCATTTTGCATAATTGAATTTACAGTTCAGATTTAGATCTTTTTTTCTATTTCTCCATTCAATATATTAAAATAAAATTGAATTTAAATTCAAACAGCTTAAATCAAGGTTCTCCAAAGTGGTCAATATTGTCCCCCAGGGTCAATGGGTCTGTCCAAGGGATTGTAGTTGTTAATAGCAGTGGTGGGATTCAAATATGTGAACAACCAGTTCTCTGTTTGGATGCTGCTTCCAGAAGTCTGTTCTGGGCCTGGGTAACAAAATGGTTAATAGTATTAGTTAAAATGGCATTTATTAAATCATTTTGATATAATAAATATTTGGGGTCGATGAAGAGTTTGGGGACTCTTGGCTTAAGTGAATAAAAGGCATGGTGTAGTCGTATTCTTTTTAGAAGTGAGTTATCTTGAATTTAGTAGGTTTTATTCCAAGCAAGTATCAGATTGCAGCATCATATTTCAGGAGCAAAAATAATAATGTCAGAAAAGAAAAAAAAAGTTAATCTTAGTTGGGTGGAAGATAATACTCTGTTAGCATTTGTTATTAAAACAAATCAAAACACAAGCAACAAGTCTGGATGGTTAAACATTAGAATCAGCCCAACTTCTAATACAGAGAGCTTTCATGCAATTCAGAAACACTCATATGCATATTCAATGTACAATGAACATGGGAATATCCCAACCAAAAATCATTTAAAGTTTTTCTCCTACAGCTCCCAAAATGCAACATTTTGAGGAACCCAGCTTGCAAGCTTGTACCAACTCAGGGGAATTTTAGGGGGAAATATGAGAGCAGTCATAACATGGTAAGAAGTTCTCCTCTGGGATGTGGTGATAGCTACAAGGAAGGGGAAAATCTGCCTGTTATCTTTCTAGGTACAAGGAAATAGACTGGGCTGGGTGGACTTGATTCTTAATTGGATGGAACTAAACCCTAATTGGACCAGGGAACATGAAGCAAGAACTTTCTGAACCACTTAATGATGCATTACTCAAATGGCGATGAACAGAAGAGGTGAATGACAAAGCAGAGGGGAGCCCATATTTTCCCTTCTCCCAGTTCTACATCACCCACGCCACCCACTACATCTTGGCCACCACCATTCCCTTGGATCTTTTCCAAGTTGATTCAGAGAGATAAAGCATCCATGGACAGAGATCTGTTTCCAGGTAAAAGACCAACGGTCTCCAACGCTCACTTCATGAAAGAGGGATGAACCCACATTCCTGCACTAGTTAACTGCGATGTTAAAAATAATAAGAAAGAAAATGACACACAGTTTCAATGTGGCTGATGAATGCTTTGGGCATGAGGAACACAGGCATGCAAATCAGACCAACTAATCTGAGCTGGAGGCAGGAGGAGTAATATTCCCAGGAACCATACAAAGCTGCTCCTAGTCATTCATTGACAGAGGTAAAAAGTGGTGGATGGGAATTCCCCCGTCCAGGCTTAAATATCCTTAGCATTTCCTGGCCGCTAAACCTCGCACAGCACCTGTATCTCCCCCATCCCATCCCATCTCCTTGCATTCATTCAAGACACACGTTAAGGCTAATTCAGCACTGGCAACCTGGTCCTTGCTCCAGTGATTTCATTCTTGTTTTATATACTTTTATTTAAAAATAACCCTGCTTTTTTTTTTCTGTAAATGCCCCTGGGACAGAAACAGGCACTGTTATGTATTCTCAGACAATCTAAACAGCAAGCAGCTGAAGACCAATGTTTTGTTTGGAAGTATGCCCAGTGGCTGAAAAACAAAGGTTACCAGGGGCAGGGGTGTAAATAGCGTCCTTGTGGGGGCTAGAAAGGATGGCGTGGAACGACTTTATTAGTGTGCCTTCTGGTGAATGTTACATGATTTATCAGGGTCTACTGCAATACACATTTGGGGGTGGAAAAGCACTCTTCCCCACCAGAATAACTCTTTTGTGAGGGTGACACAATGCAGGTAGTCCTCAACCTATGACCATTCAGTTAATGACTATTCAAAGATACGATGGCACTGAAAAAAAAGCGATTTATGACCAGTTCTTGAATTTATCACGGTCACAGCACCCTTGCGATCACAAGATCAAAATTTGGATTCTTGGCATCTGGTCATGTATTTAGGACGTGATTTACGTGATTACTATTTATGCCTTTCCTAGGGGGCTTCCAGCAATGAGGGAAGCCAGATTCACTTAACAACCATGGTAATTTGCTTAATGACCTTTGCAAAAAAGGTTTTAAAACTGGGTATGACTTACTTAATGACCATTTTGCTTAGTGATGGAAGCTCTGGTATCCATTGTGGTTGTTGGTTAAGTTATGATACCTATATAAGGAAAAAAATGTCCACTAGGTTAAAAAAAATGCTCTTGTCCAATGGTGAGTTTGTTCCCAAGTTGTTCCACCTCAGATTTCAAGTGATGCTGTCTTTACATGATACATAGCTGAAGCCATCCATTCTACTCCTCCTTCCATGTAACCAAAGTCTTAGAATAAGGAGATCTTATACATATCAATATTATATCACAAAACCTGGTTGAGTATGGAGGGATGTCTTTCCATTTTGGAAATATGTCTTCTTGAGTTTCTAGTTGTGCAGCAGGCACAAATTCAGGGGACATGAAATGATGTGATGTAAGTAAGGGTTAGTAAGGCTGGGCTCTAGGGACATGGTGGGAATTCTGTTTATATATCTCCTACCTGCTGCAAGCTGGCTTCCCTACCTGAACTACTGGAATTTATTGTAAGGATGGTTCTCAGGGATCAATCTGCCTGCTCTGGGAGAAGGGTGGGAGGCAGCTCAGGAGTTCATGGATATCTTGACAGACATGGATCAGTCTCAGATTGTACAAGACTAAACCTGATAGATGCCAGAGGCCATATACTAGAGTTGGGTTTTCTCTTGGGGCAGTTGCAACATTAACATCTGCCCCTTGAGTTGGATCACTCCCTAATTGCTATAGAGTTCTCCAAAGCCATAAACCTCCAGAGGGAGGAGTGGCCTGTTTGATTGGTCCACCTAGATTCTAATAGAGCTGTCTGTTTTCCACAGAGCAATTAGGGAATTTCACAAGCAGAAGGTAGGCGGTTCCTCTGAGGGCTTAACCATCTGCTGGAATAGGAGCCTTGGACAAAATTGTATCTGACAAGCCTTTCCTGATTTGATAACCCAGCAGGACTCTCTGGTTTTCTTAGAGGTTTCAGGGAATATAGCAAACCAAGAGGTGCCTAGAGTAGCCCAGGTGCAAATTTAGGAGTGAATCTGATCAAGCATGGTAAAAGCCTAGGTCCACCCCTGCTCCATGCTGATAAGAACAGTAAAATTTCAATGTTTCTCTGCTTTTATCTTACTGGGCTCATAAATTGCTGTCCAGGGCCCTCAGTGGCTTTCAGTACCATCAATAAATGAGTCATATCCTACTAAGAACACGCAGAAATATCATCTTAGGGATTACTGTGAGGAATTTTCCAGGCCTCTGTAGGACAAAGATTCTCAGACTTGCTTGGAGCTAGATCAGCTATACAGATCCAGAGAATATGACTTGAGGCTCCATCATGCAGTGTTATCTGGGATGCATTTGATCCTTTACACTTTGAGGAAGCAAAGAGGATTTCTTGAGGTATCAACTCAGACACCTGTAGTTTGAATCCCTGCCTCTCTTGGTCTGTGAAAGCTTCCACAAGCTGGGTAGGGCAAAGGTAAATACATCCCTGAGAGATAGAATGTTACACCTTTCCTTGAAAGAGGGGTGCTGCCTTTTCTCCTCAAGAAGCCATTGCTTCGCCTGGATATATTGGACGACCTTGGAGAAGATAGTGGTTGGCATATGGTTGAGTTATAAGTACAGAGGCTATAAAGGAAACAGATTATCTGGGTCCATTTAAATTCAGTTTTAGCCTGGAGATAGTATTGATCACATATTGATAATCCTGGCATGACTAGGAGAAAAGGTAGTGTGACCTTTCTAGTTCTGCTTGCTCTCTCAGTGACTTTCACTACCATCAATAATGATACTGAGCTGTTCTGTGAAGGCAAGGACTAGGGTGAATTGGATGGTTCCAGTTGGAGTTGGGGAAAGAAATTGAGATCTGGATCACTCACTGGACTCAATGCTTTCCCTGCTCCTATTCAGCATCTATATGAAACCACTGGGCAGAATCATCCATCAGCATAGGTCTGTTTCATTTATACCAGGGGTGTCAAACTGCCAGCCGGCAGGCTGGTTGCATAATGCGGAGGCTACGCCCACCCCCGCTCCGGCAATGGGAAAAAAGTTGTGATACATCGTGACACGTCACGTGATGTGGCCAGTTTGACACCCATGATCTATACCCTATTGATACCCAGTTGTACATCTCAACCACTGGTGTCCAGATCTCCTGGGTCACTCTTGGTTCAGATGGGGAGGAAAGGGTTGAAACTGAATCCCAGCAAGACTGAGCAACTGGGAAATTGAAGGCTGGTTAGCTGTCTCTGGATGGAGAGATTTATAATTTGGGTTTTCTCTTGGACCCACCACTCTGCCTGAGGAGCAAGTGACAGCAATGGCTCAGCTCAATTTTGACCTTTCATGGAATGGCAGATATGAATCATTGTTAATTATGCCTTAGTCATCTTTAGACTATTGTAGAGATTCATTCTACCTGGGGGGTCCCCTTGAAGAGCTTTAATACACTACAGTTGATTCAGAATGCAGTAGCTTGGGTAGTGATAACTCACCACCAAGAACACATCCAACAACTTTATACTGAAAGTTGCATTGTTGCCAGATGGCTTCCAAGGCAATTCCAGGTATTGGTTATCATCTTTAAACCTCTTCATAACTCAGGGCCTGGGTATCTGAAATGCTACTATCTCCCTGTCCATCTGACAAGAGTTAGTAGGGTGGACTTGCTATATGATCCTTCAGTTAAATATTGGTACCATCATAGGCACTGTAATTGCACTTTTTCACTGGTACCCTCATCCTCTGGGAGACTACACCCCAATGTGCAATTGGTTCCCATGCTCCTGACTTTAAGAAACTAATAAAACTCTGGTTGTCCCATCAAGTTAGGCAGGCTGGTCTGAATTAGCTGACTCTCAGCCATGACATGAGATTCTTTCATTATTATTAGTGTGCTGCACACAACCCCTAATTCTAGAGGAACATTTTAAGTTCTTATTTTTCATTGGTTGCATATATGATTTTAATTCCAGTTGCAGTGGTATGCAGCTTAGTCAGTAGTTTGGATTAGCCTATAAACTAATCAATGTAAACAAATAAGCAAATAAAACTGCACAATGAAAACTGAATGCACCACTGAAATTTTAGCAACCCATGCTCATATTTGAATACTTGGAACTATAAGGTGAAGTAGTTTTCTCATAACGGTTTTCCACCAGGTGTGTTGACCAATTATGGTTAGGGATAAAGAAAAGTGTATTCGATACACCTGGAGAGATCCAGCCTAGAGAAAGCTGCATGAAAGACAAAATCCTAAATGAAGGCAGTTCTGTTTTCCAAATGTGTATTCTGAACGAGATAAAAGTCTGCATGTTCTTTAAAAACAAACATTTTTTCACTGAGCTGGAGGAACATATTCTACACATTTGCAGAGACAGTCCTAAAAACCGTCTTATTTTCTGTTTGAGAATAGTACTTAGGAACTCTGTGACATGCCAGATTTTCTTTTAAAGTACCATTTGCTGCTTTGTACAACCGAGCACACACCAAGGGGGGGAGGGAGTTGCTCAATATAGCGAGTGGGAAGCTCTTGCTGCACTACAGAAAACTCAACTTACACAATATACAGTAGGAGACTCCCTCCTACCACAACACACAATGCCCCCCATGCACCTGTCAGCTTTAATAACTGATAGGAATGGGGAGGAAAATTCTGTATTGTAGCAGGTGGGCAAGTCACAATGTGTCTTTAAGTCTATTTTTATAGACAAGTATAATGTCCTCCCAGAAGAGTGTAAAACCCATGTTTTTAACAGCCAAAAGGGTCATTTAGTCGCACTGTGAAGTGCAAGTAAGCATAGCTCTTCTCTCAGGCCTATTTG
Organism: Protobothrops mucrosquamatus; assembly: GCF_001527695.2. Taxonomy (NCBI): domain Eukaryota; kingdom Metazoa; phylum Chordata; class Lepidosauria; order Squamata; family Viperidae; genus Protobothrops; species Protobothrops mucrosquamatus. Next base: position 721,840 of record NW_015386969.1, read on the forward strand.
CTGTTAGGAGGGCTACTTTTAAATCTGGGCTTAGCAGATTTACCTGCTTCTGTAACCCCCTGTCTGTCAAAAATGAGGTCTGGCTTCTCATTGACAGCCAGATCTCGCAGCATGCTGATTTCAAAGAACTAGACTCGCCTACAGCATGCCCCGAGTAGAGCAGGCCTAGAAAGGACAATTGTTGGGGACCAGAAAGGAAAAGAATGTTCTGGTTGCACTAGCCTCAAGTGTCCAAAAGGAGCTGGGCCATCCTCGGGTTCACCTCACCATGCCACCTTTATGGTGACCAGTGAAGTATATCAGATTGCATCCACAACAGATAGTGTCTAGGCCAGGGGTGGGGAACCTTGGCTCTTTTATGACTTGTGGACTTGCTGGCTCAGGAATTCTGGGAGTTGAAGTCCACAAGTCATAAAAGAGCCAAGGCTCTCCACCCCTGGTCTAGGCAAAAGGGGATTAAAAACTATTTAAATACTGCTAAGGACATCTCGCAGCTGCTCAGGTATGGACTGGGCATCAATGAATTTTAGTAAGGAAGAAAAAAAGAGGTTGCTGGGGCATGTTTCTTCTGTGATTAGAGGCTAGTGAAGAAAAGCTCTGTGAGTCATCAGACTTATTTACCACAAACAGAACCTGCAGAGTTGCACAGTCACTATGGAGCCCGCATTGAGGAAGTTCCTGATGACATGCAAACTTTTAGCCAGAAGAGTTATGTGACCTTTTCACCAAGCATCCTCTAAAGCAGCATTTGTCAACCTTAGCAACGTTAAGATTATGTGAGCTTCAACACCCAGAATTCCCTAGCCAGCAAGGGAGTTCTCTGGGAGATGAAGCCTACACAAAGTTATCAAGTCTGAGAAATACTGCTCTGTAGGCAGAAAGGAAGAGAGACAATTAGATACCACAAACAATTCCCCTGTTCAAATGTGTGCCATTTGACCCCACTGCATTTGAAGTGCCAGGCAAATATCTTATTTGTCCAAATGTTTTTATTGTTTAATTGTTGACTAAGGTAAGTTCTGTCACACACTCTGAATATGAGGATAAAAACTAGAGCATATAAATATACAGTACATAGTATTGTACCTGCAGAACTAATATATGTGGCCTTGAAAATTCTTTTCTAGGTTCCATTTTCTTTTTCACCTTATGTTCAATGTTTTGCCAGAGTTGCTTTCATTTAATAGAATGATTATGTTCACAGAACACAATGAACTTGTTCAGTAAAAGACTTAGTAGTTGCATTTGCACAGCATGTAAAGTTTGGATAGTTCAACCTTAATTATCTTGTTTCTATTCAGCATGCTGTGCAAACCAACTCTAATTGGTTAGTTTATAGCTTGTACAAACCACTCATGCTCTCGTCACCTCCCGCCTGGACTACTGCAATGCTCTCTACATGGGGCTCCCCTTGAGGAGCATCCGGAGGCTCCAGCTAGTCCAGAATGCGGCCGCGCGGGCGGTGTTGGGAGGGACTCGTCGCTCCCATATAACACCGCTTTTGCGTGAGCTGCACTGGCTGCCGGTGGCCTTCCGGGTGCGCTTCAAGNCCATCAAGCGGGATTGGCCTAGGGGGGGATTTTATAGGGATTTTAAAGGGATTTTATAATATTAAATTTAATACAGGTCATTTAATATATATTTTAATTTGGCTTTTAGAGATATTTATTGTATTGTACTGTTTTTATTTACCTGTAAGCCGCCCTGAGTCCTTCGGGAGAAGGGCGGGGTATAAATGTTAAAAATAAAATAATAAATAAAATAAATAAATAATGAAAATCAATTAATTCTGCAATCAAATTAATGCTAGTGTGTTATTAATAGTAGTGTTTGCCGCATGAATACCAGTAAGTAGAAACATGACACTGCATTTCATGTATATGGGTGAAGGACACCATGGATACTACTGGTGATCTCCTACTACTACTACTACTACTACTACTACTACTACTCATCTTTATTCCTCCTCCTCCTCCTCCTCCTCCTCCTCCTCTCCCCAGGGTTGCCACTAAATTTATAGAATTGTTTGTTCCCAAAGAAAACTCAATACAACTGGATAGAAGAGATGGATTATTTATTTAATTTTATTTTAGGTGCCACCCAACTTCATAATAATTCTGGGTGGCTCACAATATAAAGAAAACAAGCTAGAAATACAATCAAGCAAATAAAAATACCATAAAGGAAATAAACAAGATGGAGAATCCAGGCAACCAATCATAAAAATATGTGCAACATATATCAAGCACATCTATATCCAGCCTACCTTCCCAGGCCTGGAATAGCAGCTACGTCTTCTGGAATGCCATCAAAGTGGGAGCAATCACAGAGGAGACCTCATTCCAGATGCTAGCTCCATCTAAGAATGCTAAAACACCATCTAAGAATGCTAAAACACCTGAATATTACACATTCCTGGGTACCTTTTTGTTTATTTATAATACACATTTGTTATTTATTTATTCAGTTTCTATAGATACCCATCTCAACCAATGACTTTTTGTGTAGCTATGATAATGTAGATTTTTCTTGCCTAATTTAGGGTTCAGAAGGGTAAACTCTTTCATGTTACTAGACCTTATGATTACAGAGATAGATCTGAATGAATACAAAGAAGATTTTAAAAGAAGTAAGGTATTGGATGAAACATGACTGACCAATGCCAAGAACTTCAGGTGGTATGTTTGTTCTACACTCTGTAAAATGTCATCTATTATTTAGGCAAATTATTTCAAGACTATAGGTAGTCCTCAGTGTCATTTGAAATGACGACAGTGCCATTTGTGACTTTACAGCTGGGTTGAGTGTACGTAAAAGGCTACTCCTGCCAGTTTGGTGTCATCTGCAAATTTGATGAGTTTCCCTTCAATTCCCTCATCTAAGTCATTGATGAAGATATTGAAGAGTACTGGGTCTAAGACGGAACCTTGTGGTACCCCACTGCTTACTTCTCTCCATGTGGATGTAGTGACATTGAGGACTACTCATTGAATAGTTGAAAATACTTAAAAAGAAACTGTTATACTAATCTTCCTGGTCAGTGTCTTCCTATATTTAATACTATACAGAGATTCCATATGCTTCAGTAATGCTATCCTGCCTACATATATTCTGTAGGCAAAAGCATGACAGTTGATCTAAGCTTCATTCTTGCTCCCTCCTGACTATGTTGTTTAGTCCCAAGACCAGTGACAAGTTGAGCAAGAGAGCTGCAACCAGTGTAATCTGGATGGGTGGAGAAAAACCAAAATCTAAATGGCAATGCCTTTAAATAACAACAAAACAGAAGTGAAACCAGTAATATCAATAAGCAAAAATCTCATGGCAAGATAGGCTCCATTCTGGATTCCTGTCATCGGGGGACTTTTCTCATTGCTGACTTGAAGTGCTATTTGCCTTTCTTTGAAGAAGCCAGAAACAGCCCTGGCAGGAAATTCGCTTTCTCCATTGCAGATCCTCTCTTGCCTTTCATACTTCTGATTCTGTCATTGCCAAGGGTAAAGGGAATTCAAGGGTTGGGAAGGAAGGAAGGAAGGAAGGAAGGAAGGAAGGAAGGAAGGAAGGAAGGAAGGAAGGAAGGAAGGAAGGAAGGTAGGATTGTGTTTTAAGTAACCTCCAAAGTGTGCATTTATGAGAATGCTCAGAATCCAATGAACGTGGGAATATAGTTTATTGAGCCAATGAACTAGCCAATCAGCATGGGAGTATAGCTTATTTTGTCATCTAAACTGAACCAGAAGGCAAAGTATTTGGTTGCATTGAGTGACTTTGAGAAAATTCAAGACAATGTGATTTCTAGTTAATATAAGACTTCCAAGAGAACCTCTCCTCTCCTTGTTAGTTTCAAGGATAAACATTGAAATGGTTGGGGAGGAAGGATAAACACGGAAGGTGTGCACATAATCTTTGAGGTTTTTTTTTAAAAAAGGTAACAATTCCTGCACTACTGTTAGAATATTGAAGGTAATATTCTGTTTATATCTCACTTGCAAATTCTCAATACAGCAAGCTTCCTGTCCAATGGAAGTGACTTCTATTTTTCTGCTATACTCACTGAGTGCTGAACAGTTGCAAACTAACATTGGAAGGGATGACCATTAAAAGCTGGGCTGTTGCTTTGCACAAAATAAAGGACTGTGCTGATTCAGGGTTGACCGTCATTCAGACACAAAATAGAAAAAGGGGCAGAAGATGGGTATCATCTCTTTTATCTGAGGCTTGTTGATTTCTTGTCTCACTGTCTTGTATTGTTGCATGACATTTGCCTAAATTATGTAGGCATAACTTTTTAAGACTACATTAAAAAAAAACCAAGTTACCAGCTTTATAATTAGCACCAGCAGAAGAAAATCACTTTGAAAAAAAAATCCTATGATCACTCTATAAAGGGAAGCAAAAGAAAATAATGTCTGCTGGCTTGGTCATGCTTCATGCATGTGAGAAGAATCTATTTTTCATTTTAAGGGCTTAAGAAAGAAGAAAGTACAAGGAAAACACAGCCTTAGCATTCTACGTTGTTATTTTTTCAACCAAAATAATTGCCTGGAAAAAGTAGCAAGGGGTTGGTTGTGGAAGGTATCATTCATATATATATATATATACAGTAAGAATAACCATCTATAGAGCTGTGCCTTGTTCAGTCTTCAGTTCTGGAGTGTGAGTTGAGAAGAACAAAACTTTGCCTTCAAAGTATCTAGTTTAATGGCACCAGCCCTTTTGTTTTATCAAACTAGCATACATTTTTTTGGGAAAGCAAGCTCATTATGAGGAGATAACACATGCCAGACTTGTATAAATTCGTACAAGGCTTTTCATATTGCACCGTTGTTGAACTAAATTTCTATTGATCCTTTGCCAGGACAATTTAATTGAACCCCTCCTCCCTCCCCCCTCCCCATCTTTGTTCTCTCTGATGATAAAGCCAATACACTGCTGAAACATACCTGACAGAATCTCTGGAGTGGACAGTGTAGACTCAGGGCATATAATCCAATCAATTAATAAAGTCAAAGTGAGATGAGAAATAATGCTTAAGAGTGACCAAAATGTTACTTATCATTTTGAACTGTTAAAAATGATGAATGATTTGTGGGAGATATGAATGAAGAGGAGGACTAAAAATATGCACAAGAAAATAAATACTACAACATAAAAGAATCCTTCACTCTGTTGAAGGGAAGGGAAGGAAAAGAGGAAAGAGGAAAGAGGAAAGAGGAAAGGAAAAGGAAAAGGAAAAGGAAAGTTGAGGGAGGATTCAGCTGGAATAAGTCAAGTAACAATAGGAATTAGGGTAACAAGTTGGAGAAAAAAAGTTCCTCACAAGAGAGAGCATTGTCAAACACAGAAGCTTTAAGAAGGAGAGTCAGGGCAACAATTATGTATTTAGCCAGAGGTTGAGAAACATTTGTGAGGGATGCTTCAGTTTGGACTGCTGCATAGAGTAATAGGTTAGACTCAGAGGCCTTCTGAGTCTATGATTCATATTGAGTGATGTGTGACTATGGTGACAGTGGGAACCACAAGAGATGGCTTTAAGTCTACTCTGAAAGTGAATTGAGCCCAGCAGCATCTGGGACTGGGATGTCAAACTCACAATGTCATGTGAAGTGTCACGATGTATCACAACTTTTTTCCATTGCCGGCAATGGGGTGGGCGCAGTTTCAGCATGACGCATCCAGGCCAGCAGTTTGACACCCCTGATCTAGGAGGAGAGAACAAACCCTGGGCCCTTTAATTGGCAGGCACCTATTCAATATCTACATGAAACTGTTGAGCAAGATTAACTGCTGATATCAGATCAAGTTTAATCTATATGCTGATGATACCCAATTATATATCTTGACTTGGATGAATAAGTGATGTCATTGAAGTGCTATCCAGCTCTTAATGGAGAAGAAGAGGTTGAGACTCAATCCACAACATCACAGAATGGTTTGGGTTTGAAGGCTTGCTAATTCCAGTGAGATCCTATTGTTAATTCTGAATAAGGTTGCACTCGATAGGTGGAACTGGTTCACAATTTGAATCTCTCTGCATTCAGGATTATCACATAAAGAAAAAGGGCAGGTTTTGTGTTAGAATGCCACAATACAGTTTAAGTCAATGTAAGCCCCTTGCAAGCCTCTCCCCTGCAGATGTCACTGAGTGAACCTCTCATGAAATCACTAGGAAATTTCCACTGCACTGAAGCACACTGGATCTTACTGTGATAGCAAGATTGCAGACAGATACCTTCAATATGCACAAAACTTCACAACTGCATCAAGAGGAAGCCAAGATTATTGGAAATTGCCAACAATCTGTTAATTAACCACTGAGACTCATTTTCCCTCTTATGGTTTTAAAGCATTGCCTATCTGTCTGTCTGTCTGTCTGTCTGTCTGTCTGTCTGTCTGTCTGTCTGTCTCTTCCCCACCTGCCACTACCTGTCCAAAAGAAATCATTGGATAACTCTGATTTAAGAATGGATCTATCAGTCTCTAAATCCAATATTCATCCTCCCTCCCTCTCCTTGGTTCTTCTTCTCACTTCCAGTTGAGTTTGCCTTAAGCATGCATCAACAGTTTTCAATTTCATGAATGAAGGCAAATATACATGATCTAGGATAATGTTGTAGGATCCAATCTGGGTTGGGACCAGGGGGGGTAGAGGTTTTGTCTTCAGTTTTCAATTTTCTGGAAGGATTTATATTCCTTGCAGACAACTGGTCATTTGCATTCTTTTATAGGGTCTTTGAGGCCACTTGGATGTTTATTTGTGTCCTCAAGGTCACCTGAGCAGTGTAAATGGGTGTGGAGCCTTCTTGGAACTGCTGAAAGGACTATGTTGTAGATTGGAGATAGATGATGTCTTATTCCTCCCCCTCTGTTGAGAGAGGGCCATTCCCCACCATCCAGTCAGAGCTAAAGAAGATTCAGAAGCTTCTTGGATGAGAAGCAGTGGTGGGATTCAGCCAGTTCGCACCACTTCAGCAGAACCGGTAGGTAGCTAATTTTTTGTTGACCAGGCCCAGAATGGACTTCCGGAAGCGGCATCCACACAGAGAACTGGTTGTTCACATATTTGAATCCCACCACTGATGAGAAGCGAAATGTCTTGAAAGAAAAACAAGAAAGTCCAGTTGCCTCTTGAAAAAGCACCTTTGGGACAACCATGACCTGGATGACTAAGAATCTCCATAAACATGTTGCATCCAAAGTTTAGCATCAACAATTTTAAAACTAAATCCAAACAGTGATCAAATCAATTATGTACTCAGTGTTAAGGTTTTTATGGCTATTAGCTCTGTCTTATGTGTCCAGTTAGAAAATGTTATAGAAATCAAATGGCATATCATTTCAAATCAGATATATTGTCACCAGATATTAGTGAAGCAACATGGGAGTTTCCCTTATATTGCGTTTAAGAGAAGCTCAGATTCTCTTGTTCAGATAAATGAGCATGATCTTCACCAAGAGTATGTAGTTTGGATGCTGGGTAATTAGTGGAAAAATGAGTGAAATTAGGTCCAGATTGGCTTTGGATTGAAGATATTTAAATTAAAGCTAATCGTGATGTACAGAGAAGCAATGATCTTGATTAGAATTCAGAAGTTCAGAAATGACATTCAGAAAGATATTCCTGGGGTCTTCCCTTTGGTTGAATTTATTTTGGCTCTGAATGGGAGGAGATCTTAAAAGCAACCTATGCTGCCCTTCATGGAATAAGTAATTACAACAAACAATAGGATGGAAAATGGGAGATTGGGCTGGGTATTTCTCCCAGCTTCGGTGAAATAAAAGGTAACTATGCAAAAGAAATCCAGATTTCACTGTTGTGTTTTTGTGCAACACTCCAGAAAGAGTTAGGTAGAAGAACGCACCTATGGTTTATCCCCTTTTTTCTCCTTGTCCACAACCACCTATAGAGCTCTCTGGGATTGTTTTTTTTTTCCTTCTCCAAATATTTTGTTTGCTTGTGTTTTGTCCTCCCCAATCTCATCACCTAAATTACCGAGCCAGTGGTTTCCTTCACTTTGCGTGTTCCTGGAAATTGGGTGTATATTAAATCACAACACCCAAATAAACTGGTGGCATACAGGTAGTCCTCAACTTAGACCCACAATTGAGACCAGAATTTCTGTTCTCAACTGTGTGAGGGTGAAGGTTCATTCTCTGAGCTTGTGAGTTGCTTTTTGAACATTTCATTACCAGGCTAGGTAACATCTTCAGCAGAGTTTAGGGGATGTCAGTGTCAATGTTCTTCTGTTTCTAAGGGCTTTGTGTGGTCAGTAGGTCTTGTGATAGGTAGGTCTTGTGATAGCGAAGGTCTTGTAATGGGTCTTGGTTTTTTTAAAAAAAGTTTTTTATTTATAATACAATTAAAACAAAAATGGACATACGTGGCATTCCAGAGTAAATATTCCTAACAGTTTGTTTCTCGTGATACAAAAACTTAATACATCATCCTTAACCTCTGTATAAGCCTCATTCTTCTACACAATACAATTATATATACAATTATATGTACAGTTATATGTATGTTTCAATCCTATCGTTAGCTTAAGATCCGAGCGGTTCTCCTTGATTCATACCAGCGATAAAATTTGTCCCAGATTTCAAAATATTCCAGTTCTGTCTTGTCTTTCATAGCCATTGTAAGCCTGTCCATCTCAGCACATGATAAAATTTTATACAGGATTTCTTCTTCCGTTGGAATTCCTTTATTCCTCCAATTTTGAGCATAAACCAATCTGGAAGCCGTTAGAATGTGTAGCATCAAATAGAGTACGCCTTTGTCATACTTCTGCGTTGTTATACNTGTTATACCTAATAGGAAAAATTCTGGTTTTAACTCTACCACTCGCTCTAGTATTTCTTCCAGCCATTCTTTAACCTTAGTCCAAAAATCACAAGCTCGCGTGCACTCCCACCACATATGATAGTATGTTCCAATTGTCAGATTACATTTCCAACATTTAGAGGAAACGTTGGGACCCATTTTAGCTAATCTTATGGGCGGGTTGTAATGGGTCTTGTGATGAGTCAGATGTAAGTCATCCATGGTAGTCTTATGATGGGTGTTGTGATGGGGAGGTTACATCAAGTGAAGGTCATTGGTAGGTGAAGGGCTGGTTTGGGGGGCTTGATTGCGGGTAAGTGCTGTCTCTGGTTGGTTGTGTAGGTGATTTGGATTCTGTAAGGTTTGTAGGCTGGTTGTAGGATGACACTGACATCCCCTAAACTCTGCTGAAGATGTTACCTAGTGTGATAACGAAATGTTTGGAAAGCAACTCGCAGGCTCAGAGAACAAACCTCCACCCTCATCCTATACCCAAGCTACAGAATTTCTGTTCTGTTAAGCAAGGTGGTGAGTTGTGCCCAATTTTGCAACCATTTTGCCATGGTTCTTAAGTGGATCACTGCAGTTGTTGGGTGAATCAGGTGGTCATGAAGCTAATTCGGGTTCCCCCATTTTGCTTGTCATAAAATGGTTGGGAAGCGCCATTATTGCACTTTGATTGCACAGGGTCATCACGTGATCCCAGGATGCAACAACCATTGTAAGTACATGCCTGAATTTTGATCACATGGCCATGGGGATGCTGTGACAGTGGTAAGTATGAGGATTGGTTGTAAGTCACTTTTTTCAGTTGTGTTGTAACTTTGAACGGTTGGTAAATGAATGGCTGTAAATTGAGGACCAACTGTATTTTAATGTCATTTCTTTACTAGGAATTAGAAACTTGAACCATTACAAAGAAATACTAGAATGATTGGTTTGCATTTCATAAACACTTCAATATATAATTTCCATTTATGTATTTAATATACATGAAATAAAATCGTAGCTCTAATAATTCCATGGACAAATTATACTGTTTCATCACTAGAATAACACAAATGGGCTGGCAGTAATAGAAGGGAGGTATTTGTAATTTCCTCTGATACAGAAGTATTTCTGAATATGAAACCCAGTTATTGCATGTTTACAGTATATGCTTATGCAGTGTATGTATGTACTATATCTAGCTGTGGTAAATCTGATAATTTCACTTTCATTATGATTGGCATTTTGCTGACTGAAAGTTCATTCTGGCTCCATTTCCACAGTTCACATCCCAACTGCAAAGCACATAAACATTTTTCTTAAAGTGTGCTGTGAATGTGTTTTCTAATTCAGCTATAGGAGAACTATATGCACAACTTTTGGAGGCTGTACTCTGCCTTTGGGAGATATTTAAGGGGCTGCAGTAGAGAGAAAGATAAGGTAAGGTCGCTGGACTTAAAATTAACCTAAATTAAATTGACATTAGTTATTAAATCATTCATTACAGTCAGTTTCTATATAGTTACTAAATTTTCCTTTCTTTCACATTCTATATGATAATTTCATCACATATTTTAGCAGAACCTGGGTATTCTTCCCAAAGCATTTAGGTATCACAGGCACTTCTGTAGTTATATCACCCTGATCTATCTATTTTGGAAAACACCTTCAGCAAATTCATGTAGGTACTTTCAGGAAGCAATTGGTCAGGGTTCTGCTGATTCCTCCATTCCAAATTCCCCTACTCCTGATCATGAGACACAGATTGGAGTTACTAGAGGTAGTACTTCACTTACAAATGTAACTGAGGCTGGCAACTATGGTTGTAAGTCGTGACAGTTGTCAAGCAGGGTACCATATGACCGGGCCCGTTTTATGAAATATTTTGCAGCATTTGTTCAAGTGATCACCACAGTCATTGACTGCCATGGTCATTAAATAAGTCTATTGTCTATGGAGATTCTCAGTCAAAGGTGCTTGCCGAGAGATATTGTAGTGCGACTCTGGTCATACGCAAAAAAGAGCAATTGACGCACAAATTACAAAACATGTCATCGATAATGTTTGGGGGGCATCAGATACAAGTTTTTCCAGATTTATGCAATGAGACTTTACAATGGAGGAGAGAGATGCATCAAGTTTGTCAAATATTGAAGAAAAATAACATTTACTACAGCTGGGTACATCCAGTTTTTTTGAGATTTTCTTACGGTGGAAGATTTTACAGAGTTGAAACAAAGGAGGAGGCGATGGAGAAATTAAGGGAGCATGGAATCATCAATAAAGAAGATCTACAGGAGAAAGGGAAGCTGGATGAAGCAACAGGAGTTATAAGTTCATTGTAGAGATAGTATATAAGTATTTGTAATGTTATATGTTTGGGTGTAGAAATTAAGGGTAAAGATGGTCAAGGGAGGTGGAGTGGGTGACCAAAGTCCGTGCAGGGATGGCTCCTCTTCCCCACTCCCCGGAGGCCTGAAGCGGAGGAGAGGAGGAAGATCTCCTGAAGAAGGGAAGAGGGACAATATATATATGTATATGGATGGGTAAGAGGTTATTTATATTTTGGGACAATATGCTTACTTTGTATTTTTAGTTTCGTAAGATTTATGTTAGAGCACATATGGAGACTAAAGGGAATATGTAATATAAGGAATAGATGGGGAAATCGTTGAAGGTAGCTACATGGGATGTACTTGGCTTGGGGGGGAAATATAAATGAGCAAGAATTGAAAAATCAATTAACAAAGAGAAAATAGATATTGTATTTTTACAAGAAATACATCAAAAGAAAGAAGGGGTGAATGAACTTAAGTTATATTGGGCTGATGTATATGAAAAGGCATTTGGTATATCGAAAGCAAGAGGGGTAGCAATCATGGTAGCTAAAAGATGTGAATTTAAGATAAAAGCCATAAAAAGGGATGATATGGGAAAATTTCTTATAATTCAAGGCTTGATTTATGGGCAAGAGGTCACTTTAGCAAATTTGTATGCACCTAATACAAATCAAAGAGAGTTTTATAATAGGGTATATAAAGAAATAGAAGAAATAAAAAAAGGTTATGTGATAATGGCAGGTGATTTTAACATGGTTATTGATACAGGAATTGATAAATCTAATCCATCAAAATAAAGTATACAGATTTAAGAAAATTTATTAATAGAAATAGATTAAAAGATGTTTGGGGAGAATTACATGGCAATCAAAAGAGTTATACATATTTTTCTAGTAGACATACAAAATTTACAAGAATAGATTATATATTTGTAACATCGGAAATATTATCTAAAATAACAAAAGCAGAGATAAAAATAATTAAAATATCAGATCATGCAATGGTAACTATGAAAATGGAAATAGATTGTGATTATAAACAGGCAAGTAGATGGAGAATGGATTTGAGGATTTTTAAAAATAAAGAAATTTTAGAGAAAATGGAAAGAGAATAAAAAGACATATGGTCTATAAACGAAGGAGGTAGTAATATAGGTGTAACATGGGATGCAATGAAAGCAGTGGTAAGAGGTTTAGGGATAAAATATTCTTATAATATAAAAAACAAAAAGAGAAACATAAAAAGGTTGGAGGAGGAAATTAAAGAACTAGAGAGTAAATATATAGAAATTAGAGAGAACTAGAGAGTAAATATATAGAAATTAGAGAGAACAGGATTATGTTAGAATTATCAGCTAAAATAAAAGAGTTGCAAAATATTGACTTAGAACAGGTTCAAAGAAATCTAATTTATTTAAATAGGGAATTTTATGAAAATAGTAATAAAAATTCTAGAATGTTGGCTAGAGCCACACAAGTTAAAAAGGCAAAAAGCCTGATTAGAGTAATAAAGAACGATAAGGAGAAAATGTAACACGGTGAGAGAAAAATTGTTGATATTTCAGAAGTTTTTTGAAAAGTTATATGAGGGAAACGAAATAAATGTGAATGAAAGTCAGGCATATATAGAAAATTATTTAAACTGCAAAATTCGAGAATATGATAAAAAAATAATGGAATCACAAATAGAAGAGGAAGAGATACTGGAAGTTATTAATAAATTGAAAATAGGTAAAGCACCAGGTTTAGATGGACTAGGTGCAGAATACTATAAAAAATTTAAAGGATTATTGGTGCTGAAGATGAGGTTAATGTTTAATAAAATAATGGAAGGGGAAATTATTCCAAGTTCCTGGAAGCAATCTCTGACAGTATTGATAGCAAAACCTAATAAAGATCTTACAAACCCAGGATCATATAGACCAATATCCCTTATTAATCAGGATGCTAATATTTTTACAGCAATATTGACCAATAGATTGAATACATTTATAGAGAATTATATTAAAAATTATCAATGTGGATTTATAAGAGGCTGACAAATGTCAGATGTAGTAAGAAGGGTATTAAATATAGGTTATTACATAAAGAATCAAAAATTAAAGGCTGGTTTGTTAGCATTAGATGTATTTAAGGCCTTTGATTGTGTGGAATGGCCTACAATGAAGATATTAATAGATAAGTTAGGCTTTGGAAAAAAAATAGAAAGGTGATAAATTAACTATACTCAGAGAATAAGGCGAGAATAATTATAAATGATGTTGTTACAGAGACAATAACCTTAAGCTGGGGAACGA
>NW_015386969.1:736115-742012 GCF_001527695.2 Protobothrops mucrosquamatus
TGGTATGAACCATTAAAAAAGTGTGGCATGGGTCTTCCAAATGTTAGAAATTATTGGATAGCTAAGCAATTAAGGGTGGTCCCAGATATTATAGCAGTAAATAGAGATTTATTATGGAGCGATATAGAGTTGAAAGAATTAAGGGAAATAGGCGATCCTATAGAAACATATTGGTTTTAAAAGGATATTAAAAAATTGTTAAGAGAATTCAAAATCCCTTTTTAAATAAATTGATAGAATTATGGAATAAATGGAGATATTGGTTAATGCCAGGAATTTCTCCTTTAACACCGGTGGTAGAAATGGAGAAATTCCCTAAGACTGAATTGAAAGAATGAATTAGTAAATTTTAAAAAATCAGATATATAAATGGGAAGACTGGAAGACAAGATAAAGAATATAATACAATTAAAGAATGTTTTATCAGATACTAAATTAAATTGGTTGAATTTAATACAATTAGATAAATGGATAAAAATGGAAGAAAAATTCGAGTGAAAGATAGTTAACAAAATTTGAAATGATTATAAAAGAAAGTGAGGAAAATGAAGAATATATAGGTAAAGCAAGAATTGAGAAAATATATTTAGGAGAAATAAACGATAAACATTGGAAAGATATTTGGAGCAGAAGAGTATATAAGAATATGTCAGTTAGAGTTAAGGAAAATGGATATAAAGTGATATGGAGGTGGTACCTAACACCACGTAAATTAAATCAAATGTTAAATATACAAATATTTGCTGGAGGTGTGAGAAAGATTGGAACATATAAACATATGTGGTGGGATTGTGATAGCGCACAAAAGATATGGGACATGGTGTTTAGGGAAATTAGAGAACTTTTGAAGGTAAATTTAGATATGTCACCGAGGATTGCATTACTGTTACTGGTGGAAAAACAAGATATAAATGAAGCAAAAAAGGAATTGATTGTAAATTTGATAATGGCAGCTAGATTAGTGATGATTAAATATTGGAGACGGAATTGGGTTATTCAAAGAAATGAGTGGTATAATGAAATACGGAATATGGCAATAAATGATAAATTAACAACAGAAATTAAATTTAAAAAAGGGATGATTAAAGTAAATAATTATAATGAAATATGGGATGATTTTATAAAAACAGTCTTGGTGGAAGAAAGTGAATAAACCTGCTCAAGAATATATGCTGTTTTGGAGGGGATAAGGGCACAATTGAAATATATTGCATATTGTTAGTTGTTATATGAGAAGAAATATAGGTAATAAAAATGGTCTCCAGGGGGGTAGTATTTGTATTTTTATACTGTCTTTTATTTAGACTTATATGTATTATGTTTGTATTATTTGTATTTGAATAAAAAAATTCTTTTTTTAAAAAAGGTGCTTGTCCCAAAGGTGCTTTTTCAAGAGGCAACTGAACTTTCTTGTTTTCCTTTGAAGCCCCCTCTCTCAATAGAGGAGGAGGGATATGACATCATTATCTCCTATCTACAGTCCTTTCAGAAGTGCCAAGAAGACTCCATACCCATTTGCACTACTCAGGTGACCTTAAGGACACATATAAATCTCCAAGTGACCTCAACAACTCTCTAAAAGAATGCAAATGACCAGCTGTCTGCAAGGAGTATAAATCCTACCATTCCCCACCATCCAGTCAGAGCTGAAGAAGCTTCTTGGATGAGAAGCAAAATGTCTTCAAAGAAATCCAAGAAAGTCCAATTGCTTCCTGAAAAACCATCTTTGGGACAAGTGAACCTATTGCTTACCGTGGGCCGGTTTTTGCCATAAACTACAAGTAAATGCCAGTTTCCAGCCAAAATACCATAAATTGTGGTCACCTGCCTATGCAACTCTGCAAACAGCCATAAATGCAGGACAGTTGCTGAGTGCCCAAAATGTGGTCATGTGACCACAGAATGGGAACAACATCGGAACTCTGAAACTGCGTCGTATGTCCCTTTTGGGGAGGTTTGTCATAACTTTGAAAGGACTACCTGTATTAGGAATTGGAAAGAATTCTGGGAGCTAGACCTGGCAAGCTTTCCCTCCCTTATTTATATAAGCAGGATGGTCCAAATTGTGCGAAAAGCCAATTCCTGACCACTTGGAAACCTATGCCTAATTCTCAAGTATTATGCTTGATGCTGGCCTCTTTCAAGTGTTGGGATTTATTTATTTATTTACTAGCCATATATCTGTTGCAATCACAGGAGACTCTTGGCAGTTTACAATATGTCCATAAAATGCAATAAAAGAATCACAGTATGAGTATAAAAATAAAAATCAATCAAGCCTCAATTTTTCTTTTATTCAATCGTGTTCAATTCTCGGAT
Source organism: Protobothrops mucrosquamatus (assembly GCF_001527695.2). Taxonomy (NCBI): domain Eukaryota; kingdom Metazoa; phylum Chordata; class Lepidosauria; order Squamata; family Viperidae; genus Protobothrops; species Protobothrops mucrosquamatus. The sequence goes on from NW_015386969.1 coordinate 738,435, forward strand.
ACTGCCTGGAGAAGTCACAGGCAGTTTTCCTTTTTTCAGAAGTGGTTTGCCATTGCCCCCTTCCTAGGGCTGAGAGGGAATGATTGGTCCCAAGGTCACCCTGCTGGCCTTGTGCCTGAAGCAGGACAAGTCTTCGAGTTTCCCAGGTTCTAGCATTAACCACTACACCAAACAGGCTTTGTTTACCCCAATTACAGATCAGCTAATTAGTAACCAGTGGCAACAATTCACGTTCCAAAGGTGATCTCAAATAACTTTTTTTTTAAATATTCAATAGTCCTTGACTTACTACCATAATGAAGCCTGGAAGTTCCATTGTAAGCTCTCACAGTCATAAGTCGGGACACCCACGTGACTGCACTCAATTTTATGAATTTTTTGCAGCAGTTGTTCAGCAAATGCCAAAATTGTTAAATGAATCCATGTATTCCGCTGGGTGTATTTGGCCAAAAACTGCTGAAAAGGCCAGAAACCAGCAAAAAAATCATCAGTCATGTGACATCATCAATTGACTGTAAAGGCGAGCCTGTTGCCACGTGCTTGAAATATAGTCTTATAACCATGGATGTATGTCTGTGTGTGGCCGTCAGACCACCAGAACCAGGCCATAAGTAGCTTTTGAGTGGTTCTTCATAACTTTGAGCAGTCACTAAGCAATGTATAAGTTTTTAGTTCCTTATGAAAAGCTAGCAGTGTGTGAGCTGCTCAGGTTTTTGGAGCATGGCTGTTGCAAAGTGTAAATAAGTAAGAACTAATAGAAAAACAGCTCCTACAAGTCTCCACACCCTTCACCTTGTAGACGTGGAGAACCATACACCAGTTCTTGACTTATGAGACACATAAGTCAAGCAAGTCAAAGAATGTGGTCATATATGTACTCCAGTGTGGAGTCAAGTACAGCTTTGAAAGTTATAACTAGCATTTTGAATTGCACCCTGAAGAGGATGGGAAGCCAGTTCAGACTTGCGTACATGAGAGCCCACCAATAACTGGACTGCTGCATTCTAGACCAACTGCAGCTTTTAGATGGTCTTCAATGTCATATAGAGTACATTTCAACAGTGTGGTGATGAAGGTGTGAATTCCCACCTCAAAGTCCTCATGAGAAACTTGCCTTAAAAAAGAAAATAAGAAGTTGAGGATGCTGAATCATGACATTAATATTACTTTTTGGGTTATTATCTATTCTGATCTCTTGCAAGAGGTAAATGAATAGCTCGAAAAATAACACTTGCAAAGACACAAGGAAAGGGTTAATGGAGCTTAACTCTTCTGCATCTGTGTCAAAAGTCACTAGGCCAGTTCCAAAGATTGCCAAACAAGCTCTACTGCTGTGTGCGGTGTGTGACTGTAAACCCCACCCTAGCAGCCTGTCAGTACAGCACACAGTGTGCTCAAGATGAGTGACATCGTTCTCTCGCACTCAGTAAAAGCCCAGCCATGCTGCAGTACACACAGCCTGGATCTGGCTTTTTCAGGGGATTTTCCCTTGTTAAAGCATCCGCCACAGCTTCTTGTAAACAGCCACACATGACTCTGAACTCTTACTGTTACTGCAATTAAGCCTGTTCCTAGCTGAAACTGCTCCATTTAATTCAAATGGTCCCAGTAGCTCTCTTGTGAGCTGAGGCCCACTACAATAGCTCAGCCTTTTCTAGAAGTGTTAGGGCTTTGCATTGCAAACATAGAGTTGCTAAGAGAATTTTGTGATTTTCATGCATCTGTGAATAGATGTGAGGGAATAAGCCAACTCTTCTCAATTGCCCACTTTGGGGCAAGCCATTTTTTTAATTAGAAGGACTGGATTGCAAAATGGAGAAAAGGGTGAATACTGGTGCTGATTGCACTTCAGTTTGCGAAGTGGTTTGGTAACCCAACAGACTGTCCTGCAATGAATTAATTGATTCTTAGAATAAAATAGTGCAGACTTCATTAAACTCCCAATGCTCAAGTAAAGCCTGAATCCAGTAATTAAGGAGCAAGGATCATCTGGATGGCATATAAGAGGGGAGGGATTTCCAAGCTGGTATAGGGGAAGAAATCACCCAATCACTTCAGCAATATGGAGTATAAGCAGTGCTTTTTTTATTTAAAAAAAAAAAAAAAAAGGTGCCGGAACTCACACACGTCATACAACCCGCCTTGCCTACCCTACAAGGTTCCATCCAAAAAAGGTGCCGGAACTCCGTTCTGGGCGTTCTATGAGAAAAAAAGCCTTGGGTATAAGTGACATTCTTTTCAACACTTAATCCAGTTAATATATACAATTTTATCTTATCTTGACTGTCAGTAAGAAATATCTTTGTCCAGTTTGCCAACACATAGAGGAATTTAATAATAATTATCACTCAGGGCAATATTAGTAGTTGTAGCTTATTCTGTAATTTCACACATATTGTATAGCCTATTCAAGAATGGCTACAATTTGCAGAGAATGACACAAGGTGTGAAGAGGGAACAAACACCTTGATAGTCCAATTTCTCTATTTCCTTTTAAAGCCATCACCTCCAAATTCTGGATATTTTGGCTGTACCTCTTTACATCCAACACCTTTCACCCAGAGTCCAAAATGTATTTTTGAAGCATTCATTGTTCTTTGTAAGAAGCATGAACAATATTACAGGTAGTGCTCAACTTACAACCACAACTGAACCCAAAATTTATGTTGTTAAGTGAGACATTTGTTAAGTGAGTTTTGCCCCATTTTACGATCTTTCTTGCCACAGTTGTTAAGTGAGTCACTGCAGTTGATAAGTCAGTAACCCGGTTATTAAATAAATCTGGCTTCCCCATTGTTTTTGCTTGTCAGAAGGTTGCAAAAGGTGACCCCAGGACACTGCAACCATCATAAATATGAATTTAAATAAATTTAAATCACATGATCCTGCTGCAATGGTAATAAGTGTGAAAAATGGTCTTAAGTCACTTTTTTCAGTGGCTATTGTAACTTTGAACGGTCACTAAATGAACTGTGGTTAGTCGAAGACTACCCGTATAGTCCTTATTTCATAGTTGTTGAAACTGAAGCTGGAATTAATACTGTACTTCCTATAATAATATTGGTACCTTCCCTGCATCTGACTTTGAAGCGTTGGGGTTTGAAACTGATTTTGTAATAGAATGAATGAACCATTTTCAGGGCTGGTGCAGATCAAAGTACATTCCATTGCGTTCCAGTATCTTCTCTTTCGCAGTAAAGCAGTAACTGTGGTGCATCAGAAAAACTAACCACTCCTTTGCTAATGAATCCCTAGAATTGTGCAACTGTTCACAAAGAGGAAAACATATCTAATACATTATTTGTTTTCAACCTGTAACATAATATTGGATTCACACGATCTTTTTCCCCCCGGGCTTAGAGTCAACAATCTAATCTTGGTTTATTAAGCCCTTATTGGATCTTTGAGTCACACCAAGGGTGGTGGGACAGGTCAGTTTCCCTCAGTCTGAGCTTCTTACTATTTTATTAATTTTGTTCTATTAGTTCTATTAATTTTGAATTTCTCATGTTTTGCAAATGGGTCAGATTCAGTTTGTTGGAACTGAGATTTTTTTTAAAGAAAAAATTTCTATTTTT
>NW_015386969.1:742091-814763 GCF_001527695.2 Protobothrops mucrosquamatus
CACCACCACCACCACCACTACCTCCACACACACAAAAGGCCTGTAATACCTGCATTGAATATTTCTGTCCATCTGGGTATTTGTGTACATATACTATTATTCCCTCACTTTCACCAAAGAAACCTGGGGGGGAGGAGGACAACCAAGATGAAGATGAGAAGAAGTTAGAACTTCCAGCTCTGATCTGCCAAAAACAGGATAACCATTAATGGGGGAAAAAAGAGATTTATCTATATCTCATTGCTACTATCCAGAGGTGGTCCAGGGTTTTTTTTAGCTAAGATCTGGTAAACCTAGGTGAGAACACAGAAAGAAAGAGACATGGAGTGGGGAAGTGGATAGAGATGGAGATGAATAGAAGAAGCAACTGAAGGGAAGGAAAGAGAGATAAGTTCCGTTGAGGTGTCACAAGGAGAGTTAAAATTCAACAGCATCAAGAATGAGTCAGTTCCTTCCAAGTCACTGGAGAAGCTGAGTTTCAAAGACATCATGATGTCTGCAGCCATTTGCATCTCCACTTATTTGCTCACTTTCAGCAGTCACTTATATTATCAGTTTATGACTCCTTCAAATTCATAGATAACATTTTGTGTGTGTGGGGGGGGGGAGAATCTTGCCTTCCTTCCTAACGTGTGAACATTTTTCTTGAATATAATGCAGCTTTGCGTTTTATAAGGATATATGCATTTTTGGACAGCTTTTTCATAGATAGGTAGATAGAAATAGTCAGATAGAGAGAAATACAGATAGAGATAAATATTCTCACACTTTTGCAAAATATGGGAAACCAGGGGAGTACAATCTAGCATTGTGCTGAGGTTTGTAACTGCTTAGTTTCAAATGCAGATAAATGTATTTGCAAAAAAAAAGCATAAACAAAAAAAGTATTCCTCCCATATCTTCTAGGTAATTGCATGCCCTCTTGAATCAGTTTATCCCTTTCAGTAGCAGAGTTGGACAATTAGCAGAAATTAGGTATCAAAAGAAGCACAGTAGTTTTATAGGCTTAGGGCTAAGAGGCAATCATTCTCTCCACTTTCAGCTCATATCTTGATGGTTTGTGACTTGTGGTGACTTTGGGGTCATCTTCTTTGAGCATAATATACATGCATTAAATATTAGGCAGCTTTACTGCCACAGCCTGTTTTGGTACTTTACACTAAACTAGTTATCTAACTGGCTGAAGGCAAGCAGCCATATTTGGCTTTGATAGGAGGCAATCTGGAAGATGTCACTAAAGGAGCACAGTGAGCATCCTTCTTACTTTGGGATGCTAATCTGCTGGTCACACAAGGCAGATACAATGCAGTAGCTGACTGACCAGACAGCTGAAATCACCATCTTGTCTTTTCTGACCAGCCTAATGGATGCCCCTGTTTCTGAACATCTTTTGTATGGCTGCCACAATATCCCCAGAAAACTAAAGAAATGAGATTTTGTTGGAGGGAGACCATTTCTCTGGGTCCATTAATCCCATTAATGGATCCAGAGGAACAGTCTCCCTCCTCCAACAAAAATTTTGAAAAAATCCCACCCTCTTTGCCCTTTCATGGTTCCTATGGTTTGATAAAGCATGGATGGAATAGTTGCTCATCTCATAAGTGAGTGATCTTATGCATCCCTTTTCAAAACCTCTGAGCTATTATGCAATATATATCAAAAGTGAAGCCAGTTTTAATTCTTCAATAAATATATTAGTGCTTGTTTTGTTCAGGATGGATGTTTTAGACCAGCACCAAGATACCACTGTGGTGCTGAACAAGCATAGCTTTGTAAGAGATCCTCTCTTTCTGTCTTATAGCATACAGGTGTTTAGTGACCACTTGAAGTTACAAATGCACTGAAAAAGTGACTTACAACCAATCCTCACACTCATGACTGTTGCAGCATCTCCACAGTCATGTAAACAGAATCTGGGCACTTGGTAACTGGTGTGTATCTATGCAGTGGCTTGGGATCCTGCGACTGCCATTTCTGACCTTCCCCCAAAACTTCCAACAAGCAAAGTCAATGGGAGAATGCTTAACGATCCCATGATTTCCTTAACAACTGCAGTGAATCCACTCCACAATTGTTGAAGAAAAGTTCTTAAAATTGGCTGCAACTCACTTAGCAACCTCCTTGCTTGGCAATGAAAATTCTGGTCCCAAATGTGGTTCTAAATCAGGGGTCTTCAAACTTGGCCCTTTTATGTCTTGTGGACTTCAACTCCCAGAATTCCTCAGCCAGACAAGCTGGCTGAGGAATTCTGGGAGTTGAAGTCCACAAATCATAAAAGGGCCAAGTTTGAAGACCCCTGTTCTAAGTCAAGGACTATCTCTGCTGGAATACTCTGTAAAATTGCAGGGATATAACAGCTCAGCAGGATAATGGCAGAAGAAAGATTAGTTCATTTACTCTGGTTCCAATTCTAACATCCTTGGCCTTTCCATATAGTGATCAGGGTAGTCTATATGGGGTATGGATTGTGTTTGAATGTTCTGTCCCAGCCTACGTGAGGAACCGCAAGAAAAAAACAACCCCTTTTATTCTCACAGACCTGAGTCAATGTCCAAGGCAAACAAACACAGTCCACAGAAACTCGATCTTCAACACGAACGGTTGCCTTCGGCAACCAGCTCCTGTCACACCTTCCCTTTTATAATTCAGCCAAGGCGTGGCTTCCTAATGCCTTCTCCTTTGCCTTTGGAGCCACCCCATTGCATTCCTCTGTCCTACTCGCTTCTCTTGCCTGCGCTTTCGTGCATCCTGGATTTGTCCCAATTGTTCTTCATCACTGTCCAACTCAGGCTCCCAGCACAGCTGTGTCTCAGCCTGAGCACGAGTAGAGGGGCCAGGCTCCTCGTCCGACTGCAAGTCTTGGAGCTCCTCAGAGCCTTCCTCTGACTCTAATGTCACTCCAGGCTCCTCCTTCTCATCTGATTCCTCAGACTCAGTTGCTGGATCCACTGGCTGGCGAGGAATCACAACACTGAATACCCATTCCTGCATGGCCTGGAACTGCAGAAACCTCTGACACCTGGACCTCCTATTGTTGATTTCACAGTGGGTTTTACTTGTATTCAACAGAATGTAGGCATAAAGCTTGCTGCAAACTCCTCATACACCAGGGGTCTTCAACCTTGGCAACTTTAAGACTTGTGGACTTCAACTCCCAGAATTCTGGGAGTTGAAGTCCACAAGTCTTAAAGTTGCCAAGGATGAAGACCCCTGTCATACACCATAGGGAAGTTGATGATTTTAAAGGCAAGGCACAAGGATGTTAGTGGTTTTCTGCATTTCTCCATACTTCTTTTCTAAATTGCTTTTATTGTGTTCAATCAGGTGACCTGATTTCATATTGCTTTGTTTCTGCAATACTTCAAGGGAAGGGCATTATATCACAGCATGGATGTGCCTCATATATTACTGTATAACCTGGCATCTCCATGAAACGTTATTATGTACTTGCCTTTTAAACCACACAGAAATCTTTGGTGTACACCATGAAACATAACATGCAAAGTGATTCTTGGACCTTAGATGAAGAGGGGATATGTGGAGGACCATAAGTTTATAGTTTTTTTCTTCTCTCTTTAGACCAGAGGTGGGGAACTATGGTCCCTTTATGTCTTGCAGACTCCAACTCCTAGAATTCCTAAGCTAGCATGGCTGGCTCAGGAATTCTAGGAGTTGAAGTCCACAAGTCATAAAAGGACCATAGTTTCCCACTCTTGCTTTTAGATAGTAAGTCTAATTTACCTTGGTTGTTAATTTGAACCAAAAGAAGAAAAGCAAAGCATTCAGGATGAGAAACTGTTCTTTCTAAAATGTCCCTGAATTGGTAATCATCATATAAGAAGTATGTGTTCAGAGGCCTCAGTCATTAGTTCATAGTGAATAATGCCCTAATGCTGTCTCATGGCAATGGAGTATATGCAGTGAGGGAGGTGTATCCAGGGAGGGGAAGGAGATAGGCCACAGGCGTCAGGACAGAGAGTCATCTCTTTCCTGGAACCAAGGGGCTTCACTTCTCTTTTCTTTCCCCTATCACTCCCCTGACAGGAAGACCACTTCCACCCAAGCTCCGGATGCCAAACTGTTGACACACACGCACACACACTCCTTAAGACTTGCACAAGTTTTCAAGGGGTTCTACTCTCACTCACTCCTCCACCTTAAGGGAGCTCTGCTGCTCACTCCCATTGCCCGATCTCTTTCTTCCTCTTTGGTGTCCTGCTCTTGCACAACAGAGACGAAACCAAAATTGAATCATGTGAACACTGGCCGGGGGACTCCAGAGAGGAAAGGGATCTGCACATACTGCATCACTGGGAGGAGCTGGGAACGGGCAGCTCTAATTTACGGGAGATCTTGTCAGGCTTTTTCTAACTGTGGCATCCTAAAAGCTTGGTTCACATCCGCTTCCTTAAAACAGTAGCAGTCAATCTTGTGTAAGGACTTTCCTGGATGATATTCATCATTTTTTTTCCAACTAAAATTGAAAGCTCTATTTCATCAAAATTGGAGGAGGAGGAGGAGGAGGAGGAGGAGGAGGAGGAGGATGTTCTTTATTTGGAACTTACAGCAGGAAGTTGAGGATGTCTCATAGACTTTAAAACATTTCTACATTGTTAAGAGTCAAGGTCTAATAAAAAAAATGGAAAAATACCATAAAATGTGATGGATTTGCCAAAGCAGAATCTGTGAAATATGACACTTTTTGACATGAATAGCAGTTTGAATACACAGGAGTAATTTCTATAAATGTGGAGTGCTTTCTGAACTTGGTTGTTTTGCTTGTAGACGTTCCATTACCTAACTAGGTAACATCATTAGTATACTGATTGTCAACAATGAGGATGTTATCTAGTTAGGTAAGGAATCTTCTGCAAGCAAACAACCAAGCTCAGAGAGCACCGGGGACTTCACAGAACATCTAAGCAAGGGGGTGCACTTTCTTTAAAGTGGGCAGATCAATGGACATGAATGAAAATCAACCCACCCAAATTTGCATACCATGTGGATGACATACCATTGCAGAAATCCATCTTTCTTCCCAAGGCTTTGTTTATAAAATGATAGCTAGTGGTCTGATTTCTTTGCCCATAAATACAGATGTGCAAACTGGGAGACATTTATTTTGGGATTTGATGATCAGAATTATATGGGCTCATGGAAATAATTGGACATATGTTAAACTTAGAGTAAGAGTTTGATGTATTCTTTATTTATATTTGTACCAAAGAAAGTCTGAAGTCAATTTTTTCTATTTTTCTTCCTTTTTCTTGCTCACAGTTTTACTTTTGCCACTTAACTGTAGGAAACTGTAGGGAACTGTAGGAAAAGACAATGTTCAGGATTTCCCATTCTTTCTGAATTCCTTTTATTAAAATCTTCTTCTTACAGTGGCAAGAGGCTTTCTTCTATGCAGCTTCCAACCAACCACATTTCTTAAAATACCTTGGGAATGAGGTCACATCGTAATTCAGCAGGATGCTATCATAAAGTTTTGGGAAATATGGTCAGGGAGGACAATGTGGGATTTTCCCCATAGGCTCACAAACAAAATCACCACAGACTGATTATGAGGTCTGATTAAGATAGCTTTTTAGAATTTATGCTGCTAACAATGTATTGTTGGGCCCACTGAGTATTTACTAACTGATATTTATATGTGTACAGGCACATGTTCTTGCTGCTTTCATTAAACTGACACAAGCAGCACCATAATTTTACTCCTTTTGTTTGTTGACTTCGGCAAACCGGCTGATGCCCTAGCCCTTTTTTGCAAGGCCCAAAATGGACCACCAGAAATGCATGGACGCCAATTCCGGAAGTCTGTTCTGAGCTGGGGAGGACTTCCAGGCCCAGAACGGCCCACCGGAAGTGTGCGGACTCCACTTCCAGAAGTCCATTCTGGGCCTGGGAGGCCTCCCCAGCTCAGAACAGACTTCCAGAAGTGGCGTCCACACAGAGAACTGGTTGTTCAGGAATTTGAATCCCACCACTGGATAGATAAATGACAGACAGACAGACAGACAGACAGACAGACAGACAGACAGACAGACAGACAGACAACAGCAGTGCTTTTTTTGGTCATAGAACGTATGGAATGGCGTTCCATCACCTTTTTTTGAAGGGAAGAACCAGCTCTTTCTAAGCTGCCAGCATGAGTAAAGCTCTGGCTCGGTGAAAGGAAGCTACCTGGGGAAATCAGGGGCATTGAAGGTCGACCCGGAAACACTTCCACAGCCCTGAAAGCAGACCCTCTTCTCTGCCTTGGTTCATGGGGCTCCCCCACCGCCACCGCCTGTCCTCACCCCTGTGTTGGCCACCAGGGACCAGTACTGACTCCTGGAGCGAATCTCTGCAAGGGGCCCAGCGTACTCCCAAAGCAGCACTGCCACCACCGCCCTGGTCACTCTGCCTCTGGAGGGAGCTTCTGTGTCATCAGAGGTGGAGGAGGACGAGGTGGCAGAAGACACGCCAGCTCCAAACAAGTGCCCTCTCAAAAGCTGTGGCAATGGCATCCGTCAGCTAACACTGCTCACGTGATCTGCGCCTCGGAAGCTCCCTAAAGTGGTTCCCCCCCACTCCGTAAAGGGCTTTCAACTGGAGCCGGAGCTGTGCGTGAGTTCTGGCACCATTTTTTTTTAAACAAAAAAAGCACTGGATAATAGACAGACAGACCTAGATCCTGTACAGAGATAGATATAGAAACAGAGATGATAGAGAGTGCCAGTATGGTGTACTTGTAATATTGGCATATTTACTTGTGACGGCTTGCAACAGTCAGAAGTGCTTTATAAGTTGTAAAGCTCCCTTTCTGAAGTCATCATAATTTTGAATGGTCATTACATGAGGATTATCTATATATAAAGAGGCAAGATAAAAATCTAATATCATTTATTTGATTTATATAGCTGTCCATCTCATTTTTATATGACTCTAGATAATTTACAATAAACAAAATGAAATACATAAAATACACAATATAAAAAATAACAATAAAAACATATAGCTGCCTGGCCTTATCCAACCTATCATCCACATAGCCAGGCACGATCCACATATATTTAGAATTTGCATCACCCCTTTCTGCCCAAAAGACTCATGATGGCTAATGCTTAAAACATAAAAACAAAAGAAAAAAACCCCATAAAAATCTCCTGAGAAAAAAGTTCTTGAATGCTTCCTTAAATGCAGAAAGATGGGGACTAAACACTACTCCAAGACAAAACTATTTTCAAAGTTTCATAGCTTAGGAACAATGTACGAGGAAGATCTCTCCTGTATGTCTGACAACAGAACTTGAAAAGTGAGAGGTTAAAATGGCCTCTCCTGTTGAACTGAATTATGGAAAGGTTGCTATCAAGATAGGCATTATTGATAAGAACATCACCTATTAAGAAGAAGAAAAAAGAGAAAAGACGGAAAAATACTGAAATACTCACAGTGGAGGAATAGATTGTGAAGATGGTGAAGTTAGCAGAAATGGTAGACGTGACCTTTCTGACCAGAGACAAGACAACAAATATACTGCTCAGTTCCATGGTAAAATGTTCCCTTTATTTTTTTGAGCAGTATACTTTTATGAAAGACTGAAAACCTTTTATGGACTATTGCTGAAAACAGAAAAAATGATTTTTCCCCCCCATTTTCCATTTGGAGATTTATGGATTAAAAATTATGCTTACAATAAAGGTACTCAGAACATAGAATTGCTGATCTGGGATAGGTGTGCTTTTTAGGTTTGGAGTCTTCATATGCACCTTCAGCAAAATTCTGCAATACAAATACTGGGTAGATTCTGGAGAGATTTTGTTTATCTCTTTAGGATGAGAATAAATGAATTAAATACTTATTAAGAAAGTGTGTTTTTTCCTGAATTTATAGAGCTTGAGGTGGCCAAAGGGTGCATGTCCTTCTTTAGAAATTTGCTTTCCACTTTTCAATTAAGTTTTTTGTTGTTATTGTGGCTGTGGGAGTATTGTTCCAACTGGGCAGAATAGGCAACCAAGATGGCTCCAGAATGATGGAAGCATATGGAAAAAAGATGTATGGATTGGCTTGTATTCTCTATTTCAGTGTTTGCAAGCCTAGGCAACATTAAGAAGGGTGGATTTCAGCTCCCAGAATTCCCCAGCCAGCTATGCGTCCACTATCATGAATTCTGGCAGTTGAAACCCGTCGATCTTAAAATTGCAAAGTTGAGGAACTGTAATTGTGTGCACCAGTGTAATCCAATTCTGCAGTTTGAATAATTATGGAAAATCATTGACTTGGCAAAAAATGTTTTTTTTTAAACAAAAATCTTTCTAAACTATGAAATCAATTTATTCACAATAAAATCTTTGCACATCCTTAATACGTAAGACATCAAATGCAGCAAAAATAGTCATTATTCCACAAAAATAAAACTAGTTAAAAAAATACCACTAAGAGAAACTTTAAAGTAATTTTCAAGGACCCTGATAATAAGAGAAGAAACAGAAAAAATAGATAACTGCAAAGTATTTTTCAGTTTGGCTTTAAATTTTTGTTCTCACTTTTGGTCTAAAAGATGTTAAAGGCCAGCAGCAATATCTGCTGAAGACATCTAACAAGGGGCCATCAAGCCTGAAGTGAAAATTCCCCACAACTCTGAGATAAATTAGGGAGTCCTGAGGTGCTCAGTGACTTTTAAGAACTAATGTTGGGCCTTGGCTCCATCTCAACATTTTAGCTGGCTTATAATTATGTGTATAGAGATGAGAGAGCTTGAGACTGGCATGTCCAACACTGAATCTACATTAGCTTTTACTTCCATAGATCTGGAGGCATAGTACTCTAGGTGAACATTCATCTTTATGGGCAGGGGAAAGCAGACATGAGTACATGCTATAAAAATTAAAAAGGAGAAATGTATGTTAAATTGGCAGTGCATTCCAAGCCCAGAATAGGGAGGAGAATCTTTTGACAAGCCCCAAATCCACTCAGCCTCAAGCATTTTAGCAAACACTGGGTGCTTTCTTTGCAATTGTGCAACAACGAGGCCTCTATTGCTATTGTCTCAAGACGAGCAAGATTGTTTCTGTCTATTTTTGGCTCACGTGGCAACTCTCATTACTCTGATTTATAAAATCTGCTTTGGCACCCAATCCACCTGTACAAGGCATAATAAGGCAATTTGCCCTCCCTTTTCCCCTATGCTTGTGATAAGCCCTGTGGGTACAAGGAACGTGTGTGAACATCGCTAAGAATAACAATGGCGGTACTGTGGCAGCAAAGAGGGGAAGGAGCAGAGCGTGAACAATGGGACCCTTTATTGCCAACTTCAGTCATTCACAAAGTGTTTGTGAAGATATCTGAATGGAGTTTATATTACAGGTCAAAGTATACATACCACCTGCAAGAGTTGTTTCAAAAATGCACCAAAGCCACACTCAAGTATCCTCATAGGAAAGTCCCCTTTGGCACTGTTTTGGCTCTGCTGTCCAGAAGCAGCTGCATTAGAAATTACCTAACACTCTTTTCAAGCCAACTAAGCCAATGATCATCACTAGATCTTGCAAACACACAGTTTATGCCCAATATGAAGGTGTCCTTTCTTTTCTATTCAAAATATTTCATCACTCCGAGCATTGGATGATTCTGAATTCTACTTTTAAAAGAGAGCAAGTGCCTATTCATTTTCTCTGCTGGGCATCACTTTACACACTTTCTTATTTCTCCCACCCTTCTTAATTTCTCTTCCCCACCAAACTACAAACAAATATAAAGCTTTTTCTCCTGAGAGCTGCTGAATCTGTTGTACTTGTTCCTGCAGAAAATATGACACCTCTTTAGTGGCGGGTTTTGTGCAGTTTTCTTTATTTGGCAACCAAATTAACCCATTTCAGGGGGGGTTGCACAATATGCTAAATCATAATCTATTCCTACAAAATACCAAGCATGCACATGTATACACACACACACACACACACACTTTAAAACTAATCAAGCTTAGTAGGTTGTGCCATTGGGCCTTTAATCTCTTTAACCGTCTTGTGTAAACCTCACCACAAAGTGCTGCAAGATTGGTCTTCTGAGTCATCATAATTTGGGCATTATGGCTGTTGTTATTATTATCATTAGCTATATTTCAGCTTTTTCTTTGCAATATCTGGGGTGAAATACCCTAACCATCTCTTACCCTTTCCTGTCTCAACATCCACAGTGGCCTCTGCTGGCTTCAAAGAAACAAAACAGCAAAAAGTTAGCAAGAATGAGATACTGGAGAATAGCACTTCTGTTCTGCTCTTACTTGTCCATTCTTCTGTCTCCTAAGCCTTTCCTGCTGGCTTCTCTGAGTGAGCTATATGCCAGGAAGCTCACCTACCCTTTCGTTACAACTGGCAATTTCCCCAGCCACAAGACACAACTCTTCTTTAACAGGAGTCTGTTGATTTTAGGATTTTTATGTCTTCTTTTAGGATTCTTAAAAATTTTTGCATTTTCTGTTTTTGGAATGCCATAGCCATCTGACTTGTGTACTCGTAAGAAGAGGAGCAATTAAAGATGCATGCAGTTGACTGATTAATCAATCAATTGACAACAAAAAGCGTTAAAGTGTATCCCATGCTGGCAATTGTATATCTGAAAATTATATTTTTATTTATATTCATGGGCCCTGGCTTATGAGTTCGCTCTGTTTTAGAACGAGCAGACGTATGATCCACATCTAATGCTTTATCATCAGAAGTGGAAATAAGTTTTCCACTTGGCTTACAAGAATTTATTTAAAAGTGTTTAAATCTGCTCTCCAGTTGCTCAGATCTGATGTCTCCCTCCCTCTCTCACCCCTCCTCCCCTAGCTTTGTAGGTTTGGGAATGTTGCAAACCCCAAAGAAACTAATAATTTTATACTAAATTCTTCACTTGTGGAAGGTTAGGTGTGGCAACTTTCTTAATTTGTGTTTCAGTGTTTTTCAGGTTTTTGCAACTTTTCTTTTTTTGCTTTTGCATAAACATCTATCCATGAGTTTCAACTCAATTTTAAAATCTACCAAGGACTCACTTGTTTTTGAAGCTCATTGATTACAATTTTTTTTGGCTCTGACCTCTTGGGCCAGAAGTCTTCTTTTCCTATTTTTGAATCCTGCTTCATTGTTCAAGAGGATCCCCATAACTTTCCAAGTTAAAAAATATTTTTTCTCCTACTAAAACACCACTATATACAACTCTTGCTTCAGTACCAGAGTTTTCTATTTTTGGGGGGTTATTGGATACAGATATTCATTTTCCGGGACCAGTGCTAGCGATCAAACAGAAAATTTAAAGCATGATGAAAACAATTACATACAATCAAGATTTTTAATTCTGGAGTACGGATTAATCCAGGTCCTCCTGCATTTCTCTTTCCCTCAGATCTCCATGTTTGTCTCCATGTTTATTCATTTCCTTAATAAAAGATTTTTATTTAAAATTTTATTGACTAACCTGTTTGTTTGGG
Organism: Protobothrops mucrosquamatus; assembly: GCF_001527695.2. NCBI lineage: Eukaryota > Metazoa > Chordata > Lepidosauria > Squamata > Viperidae > Protobothrops > Protobothrops mucrosquamatus. The sequence continues at coordinate 753,547 of NW_015386969.1, forward strand.
GTTCAGGTCCTGAAGAACCTGATTATTGTTCAGATTATTGCTCTTTTAATCTTTGATATAAATGCTCAAAAATTAAAATTCCAATTTAATTGGGACGTCTGTTCTTTTTGTGGGCAAGTTAGTATCCAATTGTGCTTAAGCAATGTGAACCTCCCACTCCATTTTTAAAATTGATTAAAAACTGAAAATGTTTCTCTGTGTATCTGGGATCAATAGATCCTCCCTCTGTTGCTCAGAAGGAAGCAATACTGACATATTTATTTGTGCTAAGCAAATATTTTTAGGTAACAAACACAGGCAAACTGTTCTTTTATCCCAGCCATGAAAAATATTTTAACTCAACTCTGACTTACTGTATTATCCAATCTTGAAACAACCATTATTTTGGGTTTCTAGAAAAAGGAATGAATCCCAGCTTGGCAAGAAACCAAATGCCAGATGTTTCAGGTTTGGGCAACCTAGTAAAGCCACAAAGCTGGGCTAGTAATCTTTATGTAACCAGAAGTATGAGTATGCTCATTAAGCCAGGTTTCTCAGGTTTGTATTTGAACACTACCTATAAGTATACATGGTTCCTTCTTCCAAACCCATCGGGGTTTTTTTTTTTACTTCTCAGGTCTGCTGTTTTCACCAGCATTTTTTTATGCTTATCCCTTGTTTGATAAATGTCATCTCTGAAGATGTTGTCTTTTTCATAGACTATTACAAGTAAGGTACTATTTTAATGGTTGATGTGCCATAGGCTGATATGCTGACCAAAATAGTTTGCTCTTAATAACGTGATGATTTCAAAGGTAAGGAGGGAGAATGCATCACTAAACATCAATGTACTTTTTCTTTCTCACCATAGAACAGAGGTCACCAACTTTTGTTGGTTGGTGGACTGAAGAAAAAGGGAGGGGGAAGCATTTTACATGCATGCATGTGTGTGCGCATGGGGCCACGAGCACGTACATGCCTCAAATAGGCTGGTGCTAGCACCTGCGTGATATTCGCTAGCCCTGCCCTGTTCTTGCATGGTGCATTGCCTTGTTTCTGCACCCTGCAGCACGGCGGTGGTCATTTTTGTGCCTTGCTGTGCAGCAGCGGCCCATTTTTACACCCCGTGGTGTGGTGGTGCCCATTTTTGTGCCCCATGGCATGGCAGCATCCCAATTTCACATCCTGAGGCACAGCAGCAGCATCCCGTTTTCACACCCTGAGGTGCAGCGGCGTCCCGCTTTTGTGCCCCGTGGCGCAGTGTCCTGTTTTTGTGCCCCGTGGCCGTGCACTGTACAAGTGAGGGGGTATGCGCACACACATGTGCACACTGGCCAGCCTGTCCTGTGGCCCAGTGGCCAGCAGGCCATGGCCCACTACCGGGCCATGGCCTACAGGTTGGGGGTCCCTACCATAGAATCTTTTTAATTCAAATATAGCAATCTTTTTTTGTATCATTTTGCTTTTTTCTACATTATGTTTCAATATGTTAACAATAAACATACAAATTAAAAAAGAAGGAAATGACTACTTTCTGTTTTCCTAAGTGGTTTCTGTTTTTTTCCACTCCAGCTTTCTATTCCCATTTTATTGCAATCAAACTGAGTGCTGTTTCTGACAACATCATGGATATAACCGTGTGTGGTAGATGTGGTCTGCCATTTCTTTCTGGAATGCAGTTTTGATTTCCAGTCTAGTTTACAGCCCTGGTGTTCCGTGGAGGTCTCCCATTAACCAGGACCAGCCCTGCTTAGGTTCCAAGTCCAGACATGGTCAGCTGCCATTTGCTAAGAATGTGTTGCAGTATAGTGAATAAATTGCTGGGGTGTGTACCACACTCCTACACACAGCTTAGGGCATTTCCACATAGCCATCAACTGTATCCTCAAATTCTCAGAAGCATTTTTGAACCATTCCATAAATGTGCTTGCTATTGTGAATGTCCCCACTATTGCTTCTTGCTACATCTGCTCTTTGTTGGTTGGTTTTTGCTCTGAGATTCCCTAATCAGCTCCGTCATCTAATTTTGCATTGCTTTTATAGGTAATCGGCTTGTACAACGATTATAAAGAGAAACTTATTTTTCCTCCAGTTTTTGTTAAAAGGATATATCTGAAAGGGGTATGCATTTGCTTGCCTGCTCTAATGTATGTTTCAGTGTTCAAATGGCAATAGATTCTACATACTTATTTTTATTAATTTAATAAATATATATATTCTAGGTTTTTAAATGCCTTACAAAAAACCAATAGGTTTGGGGCAAGTTTAATCTTGGGGAGATGATATTCAATAGGGTGGACATCCGAGCAGAAGAAGCTTTCTTCCTGGGTCCAGTTTCTCTAGTGGATGGGATCCACAGCATGCCTCTCATGCTGGATCTAATAGGACAAAAGTAGATCCGATGGGGGAGAGATGGTCCTATAAGCAACCTGGCCCAAAACCATGAAGAGTTTTCAAGGTAACTACCAGCACCTTGAATTGCACCTGGAAGCATACTAGTTTTACAACCTTGTTCTTTATTCTCTAAAGCTAAGGTCCTGCTTGCAGACTGTTCTTTTGCTAGAGCACCTTATACTGCACTATTGGTTTGGGCTGTTGACAGAGCCCCCTTCCCCAGCTCTAAGATGATCTGTTCCAGCCTTTATATTTGGAATATCTTTCCAAAACAAAAGAAGATCTAGGCAAGGTTCAAAACATTCCACATTTCAAGGCTTTGCTTAATAAACCTGAATAGACAATGGATCTTTGTTCCAAGGAATACAATCTTCCTGTAACTGAAGTTTAATAAACTATGAAGGATATGCTTTAATGTTAAGGGCAACATACTGTAAAGCAACCTCATACTGCTATTTACTGCAGATATTTTGTAAAATATCCCTAGTTCAGTCCTGGATATTTCTAACAGCCAAAAAATATCTGGTGATAAGACGTCTGCCCAACGATTTTGGAATGGACCTGGCTATGCGGAACATACCTGGGGAAGCACATCACAGCTGTTTATTTGTCAATAACTTGATAAAGAACACAGAAAGCGTTCAACTTGCACCCACAATTGGGACCAGAATTTCAGTTGCTAAGCAAGAGGATCGTTAAGTGAGTCATGCCAGATTTTACGATCTTTCTTGCCATAGTTGTTAAGTAAATCTCTGTACTGTAGTTGTTAAACAAATCACACATTTATTAAACTAGTTTTTCCAGTTTTTCCCATTACTTTGTTTGTCAAAGCCAGTTGGGAAGGTTGCAAATGGTGATCATATGACCCATATGATCATATGCTGCAACCACTGTAAATACATGCCAGTTGCTAAGCGCCCAAATTTTGATCAAATGACGACGGGTATGTTGTGATAGTTCTAAGTGCAAGCACTGGTTGTAAGTTACTTTTTTCAGTGCTGTTGTGACTCTGAACAGTCGCTAAACAAACAGTTGTAAGTTGAGGATTACCTATATACAATGACCATTAGAATAATTTCAGTTGAAAGCTTCATGGTTTACCATGTAAAATAAGCAAAGACATTGCCTAACTGAAAGCTTTTGAATGTAAATACATTACCTGTCCAAATTTCTTCTTGAAATGCTGAACACAAAATTAGAAATCATTTCTACTATAGTCTTTGCCAAAACAAGGTTGCCCATTTCTCCTGATTCTTCATATCTGATCTAGCAATTATTAGTCTCTAGGCCAGGGGTTCCCAACCAGGGGTTCTCACATCCCCTGGGGGTGCGAGATAATATTCCAGAGGGTGTGAAAACTTGGGTTTTCAAAATTATAGTCTATATGCATAGTTCGTTACTGTTATTTTGAACTTTTGTAAGGGGTGCAAGAATATATCAGAAGCATTCTAGGGGTGCTGGATATAGAAAAGGTTGGGGGCTACTGCTCTAGGCCCTACGTTTAAAAAAAATAAAACAAAACAGGATGTTGAAGTGGTAGTCATAAAAGTATGAGAGGCCAGAGCTTCCACCCCAGACTTTTCTGGAAAAATAGAACGTTGTTTATTTGGCAAAAGAAGGTTAACACCTCTTTGTTCTTCTGCAGAAAACTGGCAGGAAACTACTGATTCTTGGTGGTTAGTTATGAAATTGAAAAAAAACAACAGAATTTGTGGTGGGTCTGGAAGTTACTTAAAAGGACTTTGGGACACCTCTTTAACAAAAGGGCAGCATAAAACATTATATTAGACACTGTTGGCTCAAACTATACCAAACCTTACATGGAGTCACTGTTCATAATTCAGTGAGGGCCAGATATGTTTCTCATTACAAAGACCTCACTCATTTCAGTAATATTCCATGCCTTTGGCTGAGAAGACACCAAACTCTTACTTCAGATGGAGGGATCTCCATAGTTCTCAAACAGCAAAGGGAGGGATTTTGTGATTTCACTTTAAAAGGGAGAAATTCAGAGAGGGGCTTGTAGATTTTTCAGAATTTTCCTTCCCTATCTCTATAGCATTTCTTACCCAAGATGGAGGGAATTGTTAGTTGAAAGGCTTCTTCTTTTCTGCTAGTATAAAGGGTTATTTCCTCAGATTTAAAAAGATTAAATATTTTCCCTGTCCAGCATGACCAACTCAAGGGGGCGGCTCTCTTCTCCTCAGCCAAGGGAGACTGCATTGCTTGAAAGATGTTTCCATCATCATGTGGCCAGCATGAAAATATGGGACATGCAATAAACTTTCCTGCTGAAGCGGTACCTATTTATCCACTCGTATTTGCATGCTTTTGAACTGCTAGATTGGCAGAGCTGGACGAGTAATGGGAGCTTCACCCTGTTGCACGGCACTTAGGTCTCAAACGTGGGCTGTCAGCTTTCCAGCTGACAAGCTCAAGTGTCTTAACCACTGAGCCATCGTGACACCCTATTTCCCAGATTATGAGGCATCGAAAACAATGGCATAAAATTGCTGTCCCCATTGGCAATCCTGACCTATACCCATAATGTTTCCATCCTAACCTTTGCTTATTTAAATTGTTGTGAGGCTTCATGCCGGATCTGGAAATAGAAAGTTTCTCCAGAAACTCAACCCTACACTTGGTGCTTTAAAGGGCATGCCAGGGTTAGATAAGTGACTTTCATTCTAAGTCAAATTAAGGATATATATCCTAGGGCTTCATCTCCCACATTTTTGGATCAATGATTTTTAGCCATTATTTCTCCAGCCTGGAAGGATAACATCTGTTTTCTCTCTTTAAATAGTGTTTTTGCCTTGTTTCAGCTGTTTCAGCTCTTGCAGCTGTCCAAGGCAGGTTAACAGCAGATCGGTAGATTCCTACAGCTTTGATTCATTCCCTCCCATCAAATATCACCAGCTGATACAAACACATCCACCACTCACTTTCCTTAATATGGGTGGAATTAGAACTGGGGAGGAGGAAAATTTTGGCCAAGGTTTAGTATCAATTGTAACTTGTTTTGATTTTATATAAGTCTGTCTTATGTAGGTATATTCAAAAACCAGTTCCAGAAGAGAACCAACCCAAAAGTAGCTAACAGGTGCAAGAATTTTTAACATGAAGAGAAAGGGAGAGGGAGGGAGGAGAGACTATATCCTGCTTCATAATAGTGATCCACTTCTCATCATCACTGGTCAGATTGATCCATGTATATGGATTGAGAATTGGTTTGGAAACCTAGCAATTATGGAGGGAGGCAGGAGAGTGTGGTATGAAAGAAGTAGACTTCTTCATTGCCTCAAGCAGAATCGTCCTGGAAGATAATGTCCAGGGACGAGAGACAGGAACAACCTAAAGTGACCACTTGGTGCTGGATTGGCCCTACTTTCTAGGAATCACCTGATTGCACCTCTAATGGTGTAGTCCAGTGAAGTGCATCAGATTGTATCTTCAGGAAATCCTGCATTAGAATAAAAAGAAAACAATACTGAACATTGACAGAGCTAAGAGTGATTTAAGGCTCAGTACTTGGATGATGGCTTTGTTGCTTGGACCCAGCATTAAAAAAAGGTCCACAGCGGCATGATGGTGCTGCCATTAAATGCAAGCAAGGAAAGGCTCAAAGTAGCTGAACTAATTCCAAAGAAGCTTCTTCATGAAATAGCAAACATTATTATTTTTTATTTAGTGCTAGCAATATCAGCATTATAAATTTCCACCACACGTGCCTTCCAGATTGCTTGAACCATAAATTCGTAAAGCATAAGAAAAAGAAAGGAAGAAAAAAGAAGGAAGAAATTAAAACCATAAAGAGCCTTCATTTACTAAAGACCATTTGTTTCCTAGCTCAGTCTTTCTCTGTGAATAGTAAAAGTACATTAAGAGTTTTTGAGCAGGAGAAGAACATTGAGTTCTTTGGTTTCCAGCTGCCAAAAATGGCCCAGAAGTACTAATGAGATGCATGAGGTCTAGGCCAAAACTGGGAAATGTATTTCTTTACTTTTGCCAGTGTTTTGATCCATGTGCCAATAAACGTATGCTTTTGTGTCAAGAATCCTAGTGCCTTGGTTACAATAAAGTTTATAAAAGGGAAACCATTGGTTGTAATCAAAGCTGTACTTCCTCCAGAGGAAGCTCCTTCTAGCACTGGAAGGGAATTTATGGAAATAACTAATTTTTTCCTTGTTATCTTTAGCTGGCTTTAATGTTTCCCCATCTGTTTGCTGGAGGGCTGTATTTAAAAGTCTTTTTAGAGGGAACAAGTCAGCCTCAATATAAAGAGATATTACTATATAATGAGTTCTACAGAAACAGAGTAAGCCTATCTCAAACTTCAACAGAGTTCCCCAACATTTACGGCTTTGTGGACCAATGGGGATGGTTCTGCATGAGTGGCCAACAAGCGTATGGACAGCTTCATTTGCACAAGTGGCATGCACTCACTTAAATTGAGCACACACACACACACGACTGCTGCTGGTGCAAGTGAAGATGTGCCATTTCCACAGCCCAGTTGCAAACCCCTCACGGCCCACTAGTGGGCCTTGGCCCACAGATTGGGGACTCCTGATCTATATTATTCAGCCAATGTGAGTATTTGCCTTTTCCGGCCAGGTAGCCATATTCAGTACTGTAGAATGGACACTTCAAAATTATATAAGAGTAGGTTATTTGTACCGTTTATATTACAGTAATGAGTTTTGCTAACATATGATTCTGATTTAGTTTTTGGGTTGCTTTGTCTTTGTTTTTGCCTGCCTTATTTTAATTTTGTTGGTTGCTGACCATAATAATAATAATATTCACTTCATTCATTCACTTTTAGTGGCAAAGGAGCAAAGAACATTGTCAATTTCTCTGTGCGTTTAGCTCGGAAGATGTGGAGATGTGGAGAGACCTGGCCCATAGAATCACCAAGACTCGAACACGACAGAATGGATACCATTATCACCATCACCACCATCATCATTATCATCATCACTATCATCATCAGTCTCTAGAGTTTCAAATCTGAAATTCTGCAGCCCTACCAGGAGATTTCAGAAAGCCCATCTGCACGCCAACAGGACCCCATTTAGGCAAATGGTGACATAGGTATTTGGGGAGAATATGTAGAATCCATGATTAAATATCATAACAAAACCCCACAATTTACTGTCAGGGTTGAGACCATGACATGTCACAATTTTTTTTTATCACCATAGTTTGCTGCAGATGTCAGTGCACCCTAAATTCAGTTTCCAGGGTCCAGCTAGGTCAGCCCTTCTTAATATGGATCGTTTTGATCTTTCACTATCCTACCCTATAAGAAGCAACTTTTTCAAATGCAGGGAGGAAAGGATGAGATAAAAGAAGGAAAGGTAAGGAGGTTATGGATTGCCAAGAAAAGAAATCTGACTTGATCTTTCCAAAGGGATTGAGATTATAAGAAAAGGAAATTCCAAATGTATAAAAGGAGACTTTAATACGGCTTTTTAAAAAATTAGTTCTGCAAGAGAAAATCCAAATGGGATGGAAACAAGATATGTTAAGAAAAAAATAAAAAGGACTGGACAAGAATGGAGATGATTCCAGAGTAGCTAATTCATTTATTCTTGTCTCCCTTTGGCAAAGATTTTTGGGGCAAAGACCCCTTGCAGAGTAAATGCATTCTCTCTCTCTCTCTCTCTCTCTCTCTCTCTCTCTCTCTCTCTCTCTCTCTCTCTCTCTCTCTCTCATCTATTTATCATCAAACTTTTTAACCATACATCTTCCATACAGTAATCCTTCTTGTCCCTGACTGATTAGGGGTGCTCCAAGAAATACACTAATTGGATTCAGAAATGTTTGGAAGCTGACTCAGGATTTCTCTTTTCACTTTCTTGCCTATAGTATTTGCGTTTAAAAATCCCATGTTAGCTTCATTCTGAAAGACAGAATGGATGTTATTTTAAATGCAGGACTGGCTTGAAAATAACAAACCCGTATTAACTGTTCTGTGCCAAACCTTTCCCCATTCTTTTTGTATTATTTTAAAAAAAGAGCAGAATGGGACTTGAGGTTCTCCACTAGCAGGCAAGCAAAGAGAGCACCTGGTCACAATCTGACCAATTATCTAATGATGTCATTTATTTCTATGCCATATGGAGTCTTTACACTCATTCCAAAGTTGCTGTGGATCTGATTACATTACATCAAATGTTTAGGCTGGTTTATTTTAACTCTTGCTGGTTCCTTGGAAACTGGACCAAAGCTGATTTTTCCCATTGCAACATGGCAGCTCTGCAGAGCAAATGGGTGGTCCAATCTTTCATTGTTTAGAAATTCACCTCACCCTGATTCCTTTCGCTCCTCTTTGCCCAAATGCTGTGCATGTCTTCCCTGGGTCCTTTTGATACTTTTTCATTGGTCATCTGGAAAATAATCACCAGGAATCAAGCTCAATATTAGGGAATTTTTACCCTAACTGCTATTTTCTGCTAACTAAATTCCATGGCATTACATTTAACACCTCCCCAAATTGGCAATGATGTGGGAGGAAAGGGAAAAAAAGCTGAATGAGAAGAATTTAAATTCTTGAAAGGTTAATGGGGTAAAAACTATTTAGAACTTCTTATCACTTTTTGAACTACAATTTTTTCTCTATATCTTCCCTCCGACAAGTTGCATTTCACATTCTTTACCATAACAGCTAAAACTGAAAACAATTTGCAATTTATCTAGCCAACCTTCAGTGCCAGATTACTGTAAATCAGTGATATGGCTGGAATAATCTATGCAATTTAAACAAAACAATTGAAGATGTTTCCATAATTTAGGGATCACTTGACCCAGTTTCAGACAGTATTGCTTGATCTGTGCTAACCCTTTCTCCATTCTGATCATATTATTTTAAAAGAAAAAGGAAAATACCACATTTGAACAGACAGAAAAGGGGAGGAATCAGCAGGTATGAGCAAGGGCGCCTTGGAGTGCTGGCGCCAGTACTAATGAAACATAGCTAAACTTCCCAAGTGTCAAGGTTTTATTCCATCATTTTAGAGGTTGTTGTTCAAATTATGCTGTAACAATAGCCAAAGATCCTGTAAAATGCATGAGACACATAATCAATTTCACAAAGCCTTGAGTATTTAGATTAATTCTTGGATTATTAAAACTTGCGTATATGCTCTAAATTTTTGGTGGTTGCTCAACTCTTCTGTGATTGCTCCTTTCCCAATTATTCTTCACTGCAGAAATCTGTACGGTAATTACTAGGCGTTCAAATGAATTTCCACTGTCCAGAATTCCCTCTGAACATTATTTCACACATTTATTATGGTGCTGTGTGCATTTCTATTATGCAACAGCTCTGACTGGTTTTCTTATCGTGCACATGTCATATCTGATTGTAAGTTAAGTTTGATACACACATGCATTCATTTTTCATATTTTACTTCTAGATTTCCAAAGCTTTCATTTTTCAAGGGTATTGAGTATTACGTTGCAACTGAGGGCCAAAGCACACATTATATGGAGTTCTTATAACCTTATTCCAACTTTCATTCAAATAAAACCACAGGAGGCTGTAATCAGGAGCAGAGGAAGCAAAGACACATAAATAGTTCTGGATATAAATGGTCTAAAAATTACCTTCCCCAGTCACTTTTTTGCCTGTAGGAGGAAAAAATTGTGAGATGACCATATATATATATGAAATTGAAAATTATTAAAATTTAAAGAGAAATAGATTTATAGACTTTAAATAGTACTAAATTGGTGTGGTTAAATAGAAATATTCTTCCTTTCCTCAAGATGCCAGCTTGGTCTAGTGCAGTGGTGGAGAACCTATGGCACGCGTGCCAGAGGCGGCACTCAGAGCCCTCTCTGTGAGCACTTCTCTGAACTGCTGGTGGCGGGCTGCGGAGCCCCAGAGTGCACCGGTCGAGGGGCCAGCAGGCTGTGGCTGCTGACGAACATTGTCGGCCCCATGCACTCGCTGGTCTCTGTGTGTGGGGCCAATGGTGTCAGGCAGCAGCTGCCCCGGCCCCTGCCTTGCCTTGCCCTGAGATAATGGCACCCCCACCCTGCCTCACCTCACCCCTCAGGATGAGCCTCCTACCTACTACCCCACCTGCCAGAGACCCCCTGGATCTCCCCAAACCCTGACTGGCCCCCACAGGCGTCCCTTCCCATGAGCAACATCAAGGTGATCATGCCCACCTTGGCCACACCCGCCTAGTCTGCCATGACCACCACAGCCACGCCCACCCAGTGGGCCATGCCCACCTGGCACCCGGCAATAGATAAGTGGGTTTTAGGTTGCAGTTTGGGCACTTGGTCTCTTTAACCACTTGGCCATTACTGGTCTAGTGGTTAAAGCACCAAGCTAGAAAGTGGGAGACTGTGAGTCCTAGTCCTAGCTTAGCCATGAAAATCTGCTGAGTGAATTAATGATTTGTCATCTGCTCAGCAAGTTCTTATAACTGACTAACAACTCCATTGTCTCCTCCAGATTCCTTAAACTGAAGAATATATAGACTGAGTTGCTTCTCAAAGCAAGATTGTTCTTCAAACAGAGGATTGTGATAGACAATATTTTCTCTGTGAGGGACACAAGGACTCATGAACATCCCTTTTAACAAAGAAAATTGGCGATCAGGGACAAAGTTAGGGCTGTCTTCACATTCCCTGGTTTTTCTTATGCTTGCAGGTCCAATCACTGTGTGCATTTTTGCAAAGGTGTAATTCTGGGGAACTCCTAACATCAGTCTAGGTGCTATTGCTATCAGAAGCATTTCCCTCCTCTATTGATTGGAGGTTCTTTTTGAGTACTGAAACTTAATTCTTATTTTGAAAAAGTGCTCAAAATATGCATTTGTCTTGCACTTTATATTGTTTTATTCCTGACCTGAAGAATATAGCTTAACACACAGCTTCATAATCTCTTCAGGTGTTGTGCTATAGTGTGATCACCCTCTCTTTCTAAAAAATGGAAGAAAATCAAATGGGAATTTGATAATTTGCATCCCAAAAATAAAAGGAAATTTGATGATCTGAGGAGATTTTGACTGTAAATGTTTTTTCTAATGTTTCCTTTTTTTTTTTTATTTTGGTGGTCCCACAAATACAACTTGGGGGTTTTGCAATCAATACCACCTCTAAATTGGGTTCCATTTTGTACTTATTTTCCAAAAGTATTTTATTTTTTCTTACATTCTTTCTGGTCTTTGCATTCTACTCTGTGTGTTCCTACTCTGAAATATGACAGTTTGTTCTACCCAGTGCATAACAATATGTTTCTCATTGGATTTATGTGCTCAGGACTGGAAAGTTTACTAGAAAGTCTTGTTTTTCTCAGCTGCCCCTAAATGCAACTTGTGACGGTTTGTTACCTATCTGACTAATTTATGATGTGCCAAGGTTTTTTGCAGGACATCCATCCCACATTCTTGGCCTGTGCTCTGGAACATCCACAGAAAGAACTGTGTAGTTTCAGGTTTCAGATTTCATATTACAACTGCATTCTGGATAAATATTTTTCAGATCAACTTTTTTCCTGTCAACAGAAATTACAACTTTCTTTGAAATCTAGCTGAGCCACCAATCTGGTATAAATATATTCAAGTATGTCAGGCCACCTTGGAATTGAAAATGTAAGATACTTTCTAAATTAATAATGGTACCCCTGACTTCTGTTTTTTGCATTAAAGAGATGCCTCTGGGAATCTACAAGCTGAAGGCCGTCCCTAGTAGACTATCTTCAGCACACAGAAGACTACTGAAATCAAAGACTCAATTTAACAGAAGTGTTCAAGGGAGACACAATTTGTCTTGAAGAAGCTCTTTGACTTTGTGCAGTTAATCATAGTTACAGAAGATGTTTCTGCTCCTGCACTACATCTTCACAAAAATGTCTCCTCACTATTGAATGTGCTAGTGAAAATTGTGGAAGCTCACTTGTTATGTATCAGCAAGGTTGTCCTGCTTCATGAAGTAGCTCTGGAGGAATATTTTATACAAAATTTGGAGAAGCAACCCCAAAGCTGTACATAGCTATCATAATTCTGTCATCAATTAACTTTTCAGTAATTGATGTCCACCTCAAAGAACACCTTTAGACGTAAGCTTGAATCTATGAGAGCAAAGAGATAGGGTTTTTTTTCCCCAGTACTAGAATTTTGTCTATGAATTGGCCTTTTGAAGACCATTTCTAAGGCAGGAAGAAAAACTTTATTCATGCAGGCCATTTCCCCCCTAATCTGCAGTATTTTAAAGTCTCTGACTTGTGATCTGTGATATTTTTCCTCCTCCTTCTCTTAAGATGCAGAAAATGGCCTTGACTACATCAGCATATAAACAAAATGGCAGAGGTGGGAAGTGAATTCAGCACACCTGTTCTAATGTGCACCTGAATGGCCTAAAAAGGAAATAATAATATTGAATCATAACTCAATCCATAAAACAGATCAGTCTGTGGCAGCCAATAGTCTTTTTGAATAGCAAATACATGTCCAGCAATCTCCATGCCAGGTTTTAGAGCAATTCAAAAAGCAATCAGTTTTAAATGCTCCTGAGTCAATCTTCTACCCTTGAAGCAATTTTGTTCATTTTGTTCTAAGGGCCATATATTGAATGAATTGTCACATGCATCTAGATAAGCAATTCCCAATTCATGGGGGGGGATAGGAAAAAAAACATAATAATATTTTATATCCAATCTTCAATTTTTTCGTGCAAGAAAATTCAGCATAGAAGACACTAGCACATTCTTCCTGTTTTATTAAGAGCAAGTTTCTGGACATTTAAGGACATTGAGTTTACAACAGCTGACATCAGTAAAACACTAATGGACTCATGATTACTATACAATGGGAAGGCTTTAAGAACTCCCAAGCAATTTTAAATTTGATGCAAAAAGGGGGGTGCCTTTGCAAATACCCATGATTAATATTTAATTATTTACATTTATATCTTGTCCACCTGCATAGACTCTGGGATTCTAACCTCAATATACCCAATATACCCACTTCACAGAGTTGTCATTCTGGGGAAAACAGGAGGAGGAAGGAGTATTAAGTATGTTCACTGTCTTGAGTTGGTTATATAAAATAATAATGGCATGATAAGTATAAAAAAGTAAATATCCGTTTAAAAGTTGAGTGTTTTCTAAATCTCAGGCCTTTTGCAAGCTTCTTATCAGACCACTCAGAAATGGTTTTCAAGTAGTGACTTCAGAGCACTCCCCTCTTTTCCCAATACCTAGTAACTTACCTTGGGAAAGGGAAGAGAGGCAAGCAGTGGTGCTGAAAACTTAGTGTGTATGTGTATGAATGTGTGCATCATGGACCGTATTTTAGGACTAAAACTAGGCTCTTTTTCTTTTTTCTTTTCCTTTTTAAGCAGAAACAATGTCAACAACCATCAGAATTCTATAACTACAAGTAGCAAATATGATATATTTCAAATATGACATATATTAAATTAATAGGATGATTCCATTTGCAAAAAAATAATAAAGAGGAAAATAATGAAAGTATGTTTAAGAATATATAATGCTAAGCATACAATCATAAAACAGTTTCCCCTAACCCTCTGCCATGAAGAATTTGTTCTAGGAGGATAAATAATACATACTGATTATCATTTGTGATCTTGTCATTTCATGTTTGACCGTTGCATCTCAGTCAATAAGGGCTGTCCTTAAGGCAATAACCCCTTTAGTTCATTTTGTTCATGCAACATTAGTAAAGGAACTGCAGTAGTTGGTATTTCATTTCCAGATGCAGCTCAAGAACACTTCATGACTTAGGATCTGGGTGAGACTGTCCACTCACGTAAAATCTCCTTTTCCATTCCAACAGGGAAAATTTATGGTAGATCCCTATGTTCAGAGAAGGTCAGCATCAAGGACCCTGGGCCTTTTCTGTGATGACCTCTCTTATATCCAGATATGAAGGTCTAGTTTCCCTTATTAGCCTTCCAGAGGGCCAGGAATATTTGCCTTTTTAGGAACTTCTATGGAAAGGGAATGGAAAAATGAATGTTCTTCTGAACAAGTGACATCATAGAGATGAATGATTGAGAGTTACTGTTGTTATGATTTGTTTGGACTTACACTGTACTGTGTATGCTTTTTTTAAAAAAAAAACTTTAATTACTATCTTAAGGTTTGTAAGCCATTCAAAGTTGACAGATTGGAGTGGCATAGAAGCCTGTGTAATAAATAAAGTATGAAGAAATATCAACACTGATTGAAGTCAGATTTGTTCTTTTGGTAGCATAGAAATATTATTTGGGCTAAATGCACAAACAACTCCTAGTACTAACATAGGCCATGCCAGAAAGCCAATTTCTTCCAGGGGGAAAGCCTTTTCAATAGGAGAATAACAGAATAACAGAGTTGGAAGGGACTTTGGAGGAGTTCTATCTAGTCCATGGGTCTTCAAACTTGGCCCTTTTATTACTTGTGGACTTCAACTCCCATAATCCTTTAGCCAGGCATGCTGGCTGAGGAATTCTGGGAGTTGAAGTCCACAAGTCATAAAAGGGCCAAGTTTGAAGACCCCTGATCTAGGCCAACCCTCTGCTCAAGCAGGAAAGCCTATACATTTCAGACAAATGCTTGTCCGATCTCTTCTTAAAAACCTCCAGTGTTGGAGCACTCACAACTTCTGATTAATTGTTCTAATTATCAGAACATTTCTTCTTAGTTCTAGATTGGTTCTTTCCTTGATTAGTTTCCATCTATTTCTTCTTGTCCTGCCTTCAGGAGATTTGGAGAAGAGGCTGACTCCCCTCTTCTCTTTGCTTGGAATATTGGAATTTGTCATCTTGGTTATATTCCTAACTCAGAAATGTGTTTCCTTTAAGGCACCTGCACTGTTGGTTTGCAAAGGAAGCAACTGAGCTTCTGAGAAAAGGAAAAGTGGGGAGAGTAGTAAGGGGAGACAGATTTAAGGGGAACAAGGTCAGCTTGCCTTGATCTTACCTGCAATCAGCCTAAAAGAAACATGCAGGGCTTCTGTTTTGGCTATCTGGGCCATGCCCAGGACAGTTCTGTTTATGGAGGTGAATTGTGGAAATATAGATGGAAGGAGGAGACACCAAAGAAGGTCACTTGGGTTTGGACCTTGCATAAACAAAGAAAATGCAGAAGTCATCTAAGCAGCAGTGTCCTGTTTATATTTTGTGGGCTTGTGAGTCAAAACTGGGAGAAGGGAGAGTGCCAAGAGAGCGCTTGAATTTTCAGAATAAATGCAATAAACTTCAGTCCATGACTCATTAACAAAAACAAAATGAAGATCATTTAGGGATAATCGCAATAACAAAATGGAAGCACACTTTTCCATTGGAGAAGGAACAGATGATTGGTTTAATGTTTCCAAATTAAATAAGCAGCAGGACCATGCAACCTTTTAGAGAGGCAGAACAACTCAAATCTGGTGATTGCTTTAGGATTCAATTTTTTGGTTATGTTTTCCGAGTTATGACAAGGCAGTGCATAATGTTGCAAGTTCAGTTCTTTAAATGGAAAATGCTGAAGGGTGGGCTTAAATGATGCAATCACTGTCTAACATTGATTTGGTAAATGAATTCTCATTCATCTCTCTGGTCATCAGAGTTCTATTGGAGTGACAAGAATCATATTGCTTTGAGCTTCATTGACTGATGCATGCATGCATGTATGCAACCAGCGTCCAGTCTCAACTTTGCTCTCTTCTGTGCTGAAAAGTAACTGTCTGCTTTTCTGTTTGCCCAGCCAATGCAACAAAGAGGACAACTTGCAAACAGCCAGTCCAGTATGCATAACTGGAACAAATGTAATTCTTACATTCTGCATTGACTAGTTGACAATGAGAATTAGAAGCATAGACCCTAATGCTTACTGATTTTAAGAATAAGGGAAGGGCAAGACTATTAATGTCACTTTCTGTGTTCCCAGAAACTTCTGCTAACTGCCGTAAGATATTGCCCTGAAAGATTCATATAGCATCCCCAAAAGGTCAAGAATTGCCAATGTGTCCTGCCAAGCCTGACATGCCTTCACGGAAACCAGTAATTAGGAGATTCTCAACAGGAAGGACAATGTTCACCTAACTTTGCCAACTGTCCTGGCACCCCATCATACCCACTGACTAGAAGCAGGAAAACTATACCAATTTATAAGAATGAATACAAACTGGCATTTTTGTTAGTAACATGCCAAGACTAGCATTCCAGAAAAGCAAGTGGGAAAGTAAATCCTTTTAAACAACTTTGAATATTTGCATTTTAAAATTAGAATAGAGTGCTCTCTGCATTAGTTCAACAGAGCACAAACTGCTCTGCTATTCCTCCCTCACTCTTTCTATTTCTGGCTAACGAGAGTACAGTTCAAACATTTATTACACTGAAACCTTTAATGTCTTTGGAAACCTAGTAAGGTTAATGTCTTTTAAAAGATCTAATAGGCAACTTCCAACCCAATCTGCCAAAATATGAGGCACTTGTAGGTATCTTCTTGTTTCCCATTATACTGCAATTTATGGACCAATCTTTTTTTCTCTTTTCCTCAATCTTGAAGCAGCCACTTGTTATCAGCGGAGGTAGCAATTAAATTCCAAGAGTATACTTTACACCCTTTCCTGCTTTGGTTGTAGTTTTATTTGTGAAATGTCTATTCTGCCAATTCGTGGGCAAGATGGTATGTTTCAGCCTGGCTCCATGGCTAAATTATCTGTCTGGTCTTGATTGCAGCTAACTATCCAAATAAACTGGGGGTGGATTAAATTTATCTGTGCATGGCCTAGTTTACCTGAACATTGTATGCTAGCCTGGTATATGTTATATTAAGATAATGTCAGGCCCAAGGAACCAAGAATGACAAGTGAAGTTACTAATAAGTAGATTCATTATTGTTCTTCGCCTACAAACATAATCTTGCCAGACTAAAGCAATTATCTGCAATAACTAGAGATATACTCTGTGGGTTGCTAGGGACGATCCGCCTTCCCCCTTTTCCTGCCTACCAGACATTCCAAGTTCCATTATTACTTTGCCCTCTAGGAAAGAGCCCCTCCATCCTGCAATTCCCGGCTACATTCCATCACATCCAATCAGCTCATTGGAGAAATCGCTAATCCAACACTGGTTCAAAGACCCAAGATTTCTAGGGCTATATGAAGCTTCAAAGGGATTTGTTTTTCCAGATTAAGTAGTTTTGGCAAATGCTCCCAGAATGGAGTGCCCTTCCAGGCTGAACAGTTTCATAGCAGTGGAAATTGGGGAGTGGTCCAAAAGAGGCAACTGGTGACAATGTTCCATAGCACTGCTTGCTGAAGTTCTTCAATTCTTCTGAAGCTACTCAGCTTGGAAAATCTTTGGCCAGAGCTGGAGGAGAAAGCTGAGAGGAGCCTTGGTCTGTAATATTGGCCCAAAGAGATTCAAGGTACCTAAATTCCTTCTTTGGGACAGATAGACTGCCTCTTTACTTCAGCAAAACCAATCACATTGTTTTCATGGCATGAACTGTTTACTGAAGGAACCTAAATTACTTCACATGGTCTTCCCAAGTAAATTGTACCAGAATCTTGGATGATTATTTCCTGTATATAGTCTTGTTTAACATGTCACCTAATGGCAATTAAGGAGAATATGGTTTTTTTCCCTGATTTAACTGCATAACCATCTCATATAAGTTTCACATAGGATAGTAATTTATTCTGATGAACACATACACATTTATCCTGATGAACACATACACACATTAAGATATATTAGACAACAACATTATAGCTTTGTTCTCCTCATTTTTATGACAAAGACAAAAATGGTCTTAGTCTAGATACAGGCCTGTGGAGTCTGCAATCTGAGTATAAACTATGCCAAATCTTGTATAACATATAGGGCCAGAAATGCTTGGCCAGGTGTTGAGACCTTTTTGATAACCTTTCCCTTTCATTTGTGCAAGTGTCCAACTTGCTACATCCCTATTAGTTCATATTTCATAGATTGGAGTGTTTCCAAATATATGGGTGCTTGTAACTGTCCATATTAATTAATTATTCAGTAACTGATGAGCAGATAAGGATAATTTAAAATTAGATGTAAAGTCTCTTGTAGAATTCTAGAATGCCAAACTGACACGTGAAACCATCTTTACCTTCTGTGTTTTCCTCTTCTTTCTATTATTATTTCATAGGGAATAAAAGCCTTCTGAAAAAAAATCAAGGGGGAAAAGGGAAGAACATTTTCACTTCCTAAAAATTTGTTATCCTCATTGGTTAAAAAAGCTTCCCACTCAATGGGCGGCAAATGCACAACAGAGTGCTTCCCTCTTCTACCTTCCACCAATGGTTAATTGATCATGAAACCCTCCTCTGACCATGCAACATAGTGTGGTCAGATGATGATTGTGTGGTAACATGATAATTTCATAAGTTGACAACAGTGGGTGGAGCAAGAGGGAAGTCTTCCACACTTCAGGGAAGAATAACAGAGTTGGAAGGGATCTTGGAGGTCTTCTAGTCGAACTCCCTGCTCATTCCAGACCTTCTGAAGGCAAAACATTCTCACTGTTAGGAAATTTCTTCTTAGTTTTAGGTTGCTTCTCTCCTTGATTAGTTTCCAACCATTGTTTCTTGTTTTGCCTTCTGGTGCTTTGGAGAATAGGTTGACCCCATCTTCTTTGTGGCAGCCCTTGACTATTGGAACACTATCATGTCACCCCTAGTCTTTCTTTTCAAAGATGATTTGAATTTCTGAAACTTTCTTTTCAGAAATTCAAATAAAAAAACAAAAGAAAGAAGGCTAGATTTTTTTTAAAGATAACAACAGACTATGAGAAGTTAAGTTGATTTGCCTTTCTACCATCCTCCCTCCATAAACTCCAGTTGGCATTCAGGCCTTAAATCATTATTGATAGCTTTCTATCAATTTGACCTCTTTGTTATGAAAAGGGACAAAATCGATGCCTAGCTAGCTTGCAATAACAACATTATATTTATCTAACAAAATGAAATTCAGTGGTGAAAAAAGTAAGGTTCTATATTTGGCAAGGAAAACCAAATGCACAGGTATAGTATAGATGGTACCATGCTCATGCTCAATAGTAGCAACTGTGAGAGGGATCTCGGAGTCCTAGTGGACAATCACTTAAATATGAGCCAGCAGTGTGCTGCAGCTGCCAAAAAAGCCAACACAGTGCTAGGCTGCATTAACAGAGGGATAGAATCAAGATCACATGAGGTGTTGATACCACTTTACAATGCCTTGGTAAGGCCACACTTGGAATACTGCATCCAGTTTTGGTCACCACGATGTAAAAAAGTTGTTGAGACTCTAGAAAGAGTACAGAGAAGAGCAACAAAGATGATTAGGGGACTGGAGGCTAAAACATATAAGGAACGGTTGCTGGAATTGGGTATGTCTAGTTTAATGAAGAGAAGGCTGAGGGGGGACATGATAGCAGTCTTCCAATATCTCAGGGGTTGCCACAAAGAAGAGGGAGTCAAGCTATTCTCCAAAGCGCCTGAAGGCAGGACAAGAAGCAACGGATGGAAACTAATCAAGGAGAAAAGCAACCTAGAACTAAGGAGAAATTTCCTGACAGTTAAAAAATTAATCAGTTGAATGGCTTTACTGATAAATGTAATAATGATGTTTTTACTGAGTTGATATAATAAGAACTGTATTAGCTTAAATACGAGACACTAGATGTTAAGGGAAAAAGAGAGGAAATATTTGATGTTGTAACTTGAGATTTGTACTAAAGATTTGTATATGTTATCGAACTATTGATTAACCCATCCACCCTGTTGCTTTTTAAATACTTAAATGTAAAATTGGAAAATTAATAAAATATTATTAAGAAAAGAAGAAGCAATGGATGGAAACTAATGAAAGAGAGAAGCAACCTAGAACTAAGGAGAAATTTTCTGACTGTTAGAACAATTAATCAGTGGAACAACCTGCCTCCAGAAGCTGTGAATGCTCCAACACTGGAAGTTTTTATGAAGAGACTGGACAGCCACTTGTCTGAAATGGTATAGGGTTTCCTGCCTGAGCAGGGGGTTGGACTAGATGACCTCCAAGATCCCTTCCATCATCATCATCATCATCATCATCATCATCATCATCATCATCATCATCATCATCATATGATTAACTTAAGCCACATGACCTTAGCATATCACAAAACTAAAAAAGAGTTGATTTGACATCTGGAGCTACTCCAAATTACCCTCTCATTTTCTCCATCTTTGATTAAAGTCATTATAGGCAACACGTTTCTAATGATGGGGGCATGGCATTAATGGAACGACCATATTACAGTAGAAGTGGGAAGCAAAGGTTGTATTTTTTTTATTTGGGGAAGATTGGGGAAAGGAACCAGGGACATAAAATATTTGTATTGTTGTTTTTAGAAGAAAGTTGCATTGCCAAACATAATGATTTACTCTTGGAAGGTTTATGTTATCTTGGTTTTCAATATATGCTTAAAAAAAAAATCATGCTGGCTTGTGAATTCTGGGAATTGAAGCCCACTAATCTTAAATTTGCCAATTTTCAAAAGCACTGCTTTAATTTATACTTTTCTGCTGAGCAAGTGATTGGATTTGGTGATGTATAAAGCACATGCCGATAGGCTATGTTACTTTTTGTACCTTTGGCTCATGTTTTTTTTTTTCTTCCAAAGGATCCTAAGACCCTTTATAGCTTCCTGCAAAATTCAAATTAGAGCTAGACTGGTCTAGTAGTTTAAGCATCAGGCTGAAAACCAGGAGACTGTGAGTTCTAGTCCCACCTTTGGGTCAGTTCTCTCTCTCAGCCCAATTTACTTCACAGGTTTGTTGATGTGGAAAAAACTAGGTGGAAGGAGTGTTAGGCATGTTCTCTGCCTTGAATTTAAAAAAAAACAATAAAGATGAGATAAAAATAAAGTAAATGGATCTTGATTTCCTTCAGAAATACAATGATTAGCTAGCTGCCATTAGAAGATTTGTGGAATAATTTTTAATATCTTTGGTGTGATTTTTTTAAAGCATTCCTATTTTTTTCCCTTAGTTCTGACCAGAATTCAGATCTAAACTGATCTGTTTAATTTTATTTTTCAAAAAAATAATTTTGAAAAAGAAAATGAATGGAAAAACTAGCAAAGCATAACCTCGAAGCATGCCTTGAAAAGAAAGAGAGAGAGAGGGAAAGAGAGGGGGGGGAGAGGGAAAGAAAAAATTACAGTGGCTTTGGGAATTTCCCTCCTTGCCACCTTCACCATTGTTTATTGGCTAACTCCGGGTTCAGTCTACAATAACAGCCATCACTTCTTTTGAAAAGCATTCTTCTTTCCTGTTTGGTGATCATGCTGATTGCATATGTACGTACTATCACTTTACTTTTAGGAATCCAATGCATACTACTTCCCCACTCTAGAACCATATCCCTTCAACAAACCTATGAAATCGTGTGAGCTAAGAGAAATAGTGTCTGCTCCCCTATCCGCCTGTCAATTTTGCAACTCAGTGGGTATTTGAACTGAATCTTCCTTATCCTAGTTTAGCACCCAAAACACTTCATTACACTTTCCATATAGTGAGCAGAAGCACAGGCAGGCGAACGGCATGCCTATTCCAATGTGTTATCCAGTTCTATTAACTACTGATGAGCGACTTTGAGGCTGGATGACTTAACCACTGAGTTACGGATGGGCAATTTTAAATATTAAGCTGTTGACAGGCAATTTCAATGACTAAGCCAAACTTTGGCAGTGGCTGCAAATCATTTAACAAAAAAGACATGGCACTGCTCAGAGCAGTTTACACTTAGTCAGGAGTTTCAAATTATATGCAAAAAACCCTGTGAGCTTTTCTAGGCAGGAGAGAACCTTGTGTCTATTTCACATAGAACAACATAGAATAACAAAGTCTCAAAGGGATCTTGGAGGTCTTTTAGTCCAGTCTGACGAGGACTGGAGGAATAGACCCTATACCATTTCAAAGCAATGTTTCTCCAATTTCTTCTTGAAAACCTCCAGTGACACAGCACCCACAACTTCCACTGATTAATTGTTCTCATTGTCAGGGAATTTTTCCTTAGTACTAAGTTGGATCTCTCTTTAATGATCTTCCCAGCTGTTACTTCTTGTCCTGCCCTCATGGGTTTTGGAAAATAAATTAACTCCCTCTTCTCTGGAACTCCCTCAAGTTCTGGAAGACTGCTATCATGTCACCCCTGGTCCTTCTCTTCGTTAGACTAGATCAGGGGTGTCAAACTGCCAGCCCAAAGGCCGGATGCATCATAGTGAAACTGCGCCCACCCCATTGCCGGAATGGAAAAAAAGTCACGATACGTCGCAACACGTCACGTGACATTGCAAGTTTGACACTCCTGGACTAGATATACCTAGTTCCTTCAATTGTTCATTGTATGTTTTAACCTCCAGCGCCCTAATAATCTTTGTTGCTGTTCTCTACATACTTTCTGGTGCTTAGATAGAAAGAGGACATGCATTATATTAATGCAATGTACTGTATATTGAATATTCTTCGAAAGGATTTGAAAACTTAACTAAGGCAATATAGAAGTGCATGATGATTAACCAAGACCAACTGATGTCATCTTGGAAATGTTTACTTATTTATCAGCTTCCTTCCCTATGTCCATTTCCAGGCCCAATTGAAGTTCTAGATCAGGGGTAGTCAACCTTGGCTCTTTTATGACTTGTGGACTTCAATTCCCAGAATTCCTGAGCCAGCTTAGCTGGCTCAGGAATTCTGGGAGTTGAAGTCCACGAGTCATAAAAGAGCCAAGGTTGACTACCCCTGTTCTAGATATTGATTTCAAAATCCAGAATAAAATGTTTCAAGGAAGGCCTCTTTCCTAAAGTACCTGCCAGGCCCTTCAGAGCTGACAAGGGACTCTAAGAGAGAAACCCTCTCATTGTGCAGCCCTACTTGAAATCCCCCCCCCAGAAGACTTACCTGGTGTTGAGGCATTCCTCTTATACCTGCACTTATACTGTTTTGGAGTTTATTTCATTTTAATCATCTGCTCTGCACTAAGATCATGGGTTACATATCTTTTATATCTTTCTTGTGCTCTAGAATTTTTACTCTACTTCCTTTCCTGAGGTAACAGTTTTCAGTAACTTTCAATGTTTCAACTTTGTAATGTTTCCAAGGAACATTGGTTATTGGGTGCATTAAAATATAGCACATGAAAAGAGGAGAGGGGACAGGAGAATCTTAGTGGTTTGGTAAATTCATAAATAAAATGAAATATGTTGATAACACATTATCATAGGATTAATAACTCATCCTGTCTCTCCATTTATCATTTTAATGTCAAAGGAAATGTAGTGTTTCATTTCCCAGCAATCTGAATGTTTTGAGGTTGCATAAAAACAATTCTAAGAACAATCCACCCCTATAGATTCCCACAAAAATCACTAATCTTGACATGTTGGCAGGAGCCAACTCAGAGCAGAGACTCATGACAAAAAAAAACAGGGAGACTCTCTTCTAAGGATGGGTGATTCTTCTATTTTTCTTTTCAAGGAGGAAGTCTATTGGATTCTATCAAATTTCGTATAAGATAATGACACCTCGGTAGCTGAGACTAGTGCAAATAAATGAATCACATAAGGATATAGTATCTCAAGGTTGCCTTCTTGACAATACTCTTGTGAGTGGGTTAGTCTGATAGATAAGGAGTGGCTCCTGATCACCCAATTAATTTCATGGTATGAGTTGAGATTTGATCTCAAACTTTCAGTTAGAAATATAATACTTTAACATTTTAACATTTAACAACCATCCCACACTAGATTTCAATATATGTTAGTTATTCAATTATTATTATTGAAGAAGAATAATATAATTATTCTTAAATTATTGAATGTATTTACTTCCAGCAGTATGTTAGAAACATAAGCAAACTGAATGACCCCAAATGTCTGAAGTCATAACGGCAGGAAGTAGGAATAACCCTGACCAAACTGCATAAGGCACCAAGGATTTAGATAAATTTTTCACTGTTGTCAGAACAGATTGCCATGGGTAATTCCATTCTGCTTACCTAAAATTCCCGGTCTATTTTTCAGACAGTCGCAAATGCCTTCACTTCCTCACTGAATCTCTGTTGAGTCTCTCAACAAATATCTCAATATCACCTAAGATATTTAGTGCTGGGAACAAGATGAGTCTTTGCACAGGGGGACAGAGTCTATATTCTCAGATTCTTGACTAATGTGGATTGGGGAAATTCAATTTTCGGTTTCTATTCATGGCTTATATTAAAAAGTTATAAATTGAAAGTTAAGAAGCTGAACTAGAAGAGAATTCTTGCCTTATTCTGAGAATCAACGTTTAATAGCACTTTTATCAGAGTATCTGATAATGTGAGTTATCGCTCACAAAAGCTTCTGCCTTTTAATAAAATGGGTTAATCTGAAAAGTGTGTTAATCTATTAACCTCTTTCTGAGTTTTGGTTTACTATATATGGCTCTCCTGTACAATAATTTATTCTGACAAACAGCTGAGAGTTATTACTAAAAATTAAAAGACAGAAAGGATTCATTTGGGGTCTCTGATAGCTATGATCCCACTGTTTTTCCACTTCTCTATATCCAAGGAAGCCCTTCAGAATCAAACAGTGGTTATGCAAAGCAAGGGGACCAAAACGCAAAGTCCTTTAATGCCCCATGACTGCTTTGGGCAGCTGCTCTTGTAAAAGTGGCCTGGAATATCTTCTATTCAAGACTCAACATTCTCTCCCCTAAGCCAAATTAAGTATGTCCTCTATCTCCCATACTAATATTATTGAGGAAACAGAATTGGGAACTCCATATTTTCCTGGTTTTTTTAAAAAAGTTCTTCAGTTCTCCATACAAACTGTATGGAGAGATGAGCAGAATGTTCTCCATTACAGGGAAAGATGGACTTTCTGTGTGACTTGCATTTCATTTCAAGAGTGGCTTTTAAGGCAAAGATGGGCTTTGATGGAGGAGACAGATGTGACATCACTGCAATATTTTGCAAAGAAGAAAGTAATGCTGGGATTGCAAATAGAGAACAGACAAATAAAAGATCATCAGCTGGTAATGTGTATGGCTAGAAACATGACAAGGGTAGCAATGCAGAAATTCACCAGCACCATGTCAGGTAGATAGGACCTTCATGAGATAGCTGTTGCATACAAATATCCCTCTTTAGGAATTAGAAATCCTAATGATGATCTTCATATTATCTATATTTCCTTGCTTCAATGAACTCCCATTCCACTCCATGGTTGACTGAATGGTCTAAAGTGTAGCAATAAACACAGTAAAATCTCCATTCAGTCAGGAACATTCAGAATTCCTAATTACCAAAGCAATCTCTTTCAAGTAGATAAAACAGCACTTGCTTTACAGAGTCTTTCAAAAGAGAAGGGGATTTCAGAGTCATTCTTATAGATGGCGTGTGATTTTCTTGTACTTTATTTAGCTACTAAGTGACTAAGGAGTATATATTAATATCCTGTCATTCATTGTACACAATCATACGTTTGGCAGATACGTGGTCTCCATCACTTGCTTCCATTCAATATGAAAAGAAATCACCATAAGGAGGTGATGAGTAGTAATGTAGTGGCATTGCTGTTGCACCGAAGGGAAATCCTGCTCTTGAGAAACCGTTGCCCATAAAAGTAATTTGTGCCAAGCTCCAAGTCAACCATGTTTGCCCAAACAGATCTTCTTGTTCAACACAATAAGGTAGGATTTAGAAGACTAAAACCCAATGCACACATCCTAATCTCCTCTCTGCTATTAAACAATAGATTCCTAAAAAGGTCTTTCAGTGTCCCTGGAAAGCAATAAATGATATATGTGTAGTTTGATTATTGCAATGTTGTTTATAAACTTCAGCTCAATTGTAGTTCCTTGGTCAGAGCAGTATAAACACATAAACCATATTAATGGGTCTCAATTTTGCAAACTATAAAATCTGATGGGTCAAATCTGCTCAATCTTGAGGCACCTTGTGGTTGGCAAGACCTGGTGTTCATATCTGCTGCCCTATCACCGCCTCAGGAATTCATTAATGGGCCTTTGCATTGGTACATTTAGTGTGCCATTTGTATCCTTTCTTGGACCAGGACTCCCTTCGGACAGTATGCCTTGGTCACCTCATTTCTGAATTGCTGTAATGCACTGTACATGGGGCTGCCCATAGCACTGCACGATGCTCACACGATCCCAATGCTTGATGAGCAGCACTGGGTACCAGATGGCTTCCAGATGAAATTCAAGTTGCTGATTATCGCCTTTAAAGTGCTTCATGGCTTTAGCCTGATTTCTTGAGGAATCCCCTATCTCCATTTGTTTCTACCTGATTTATATCATCAGGCAGAGTGGGTGCATTCAAGGTCCTGTCCATTAAACACTTTCATCTTGTGAGGCCAAGTGTAGAGAAGTGCACTTTCTCTGCTGAAGCACCTGCCCTCTGGAATGATGCCCCCCCCCGAGATTCACACACATGCCACTCTCGTGGCATTTCGGAAACTGTTAAAAACCTGAATGTTCTCCCAGATTTTGAGATAAAGTGGTTGGAAGTTCTCTTTTCATTACATTTGCTACGTATGTGGAATGGCTAGAATATCACTCTTCTAGTCAACCAACATCTTTTCTTACTTGTATCTCTATGTGTTGAGTGGCCTCTAAATAAAAATAAAATAAGTTTGCGAAATTGAAGAGCAGTGAATCAGCTGGATTTATTATGGTACAGAACATGAGTACAAGAGAACAAACAGCCAATAAGAAGCAAAATTCCTGCATTTATCTTTTAAAAGGGTTTTATAAAGGACAAATTCAAATGAACAAAGAAAAAGGGCATTTAGAGGAAATGTATGGGTTGTTTTTATTTATTTTCTGCCACTGGTAAGAGTCCCTTGGGTAAAAGTTAGGAAAGAGAGAAAGAGAAAGGGAAAGAGAGAGAGAGAGAGAGAGAGAAGCACTGCTCAGTAAAAAGGAAACATGTTGGTCTCTGCAAGTTCTAATAAAATCTGTTTACTGAACTGGTTGACCCTTTCCTGGAATCTTTTCTAAGTTTCCCAGAACTTTGTATCATGTGGTTCTTTGGTCATTAATAACTAAGTATGACACAGCAGTTTAGCCTTGCCTTTGCGTTCTAGTAGGCGCCAGGACCGAGCTCGCAAAACATCTCAGCTGGGGCTGTGGGATACAGTGGGAGAGTCAGGCTGCTGTGATGTAGCAGTGAGCACAAGAAAAGAGCAAAGGCAGGAAGTGATTCATCAGTATACAGTACAACATACTGAACATGGTGATGGGGGGAAATCTGTCTCCCATCCATCACCGCTATGAGAACTAACACGGCTCCGGGACGAGCTGTGACTTGATTTTTCACCTCCAGATCAGATCCCACTTTGGAAAAGCTGTACCTTAAAGGAACAGAGGCATCTGTGGGTCAGCAAATGGGAGGACACAACTGCTCCTTCTGAAGCCACCCACTCTGTGTGTTTTTTTTTCCTGCCTGGAAGTGCTTGGCTTCAAAACTAGAAGCCCTCCGGCTCCTCTCTTCTTTCCTTTTGGCCCGGCTCTCTCCTTACGTCAAACAGGGGGCTGTTTTCAGTTCCAGATTAAAGGCTCAGGGTAAGATAACAGGGAAAGCTAAAACAAGTCACAGAGCAGGGAAGGGACACAGCTAAATAAAAAAACACCCCACAATGTTTTATATATCCTGCATTAAAATCATAATCCATATATACTCAGGGTGATCTCATGATCATTTTCCAGAAACTGGATTACTATAACAATGGGAAATAGCTTGAGAATTTGTAGTAGACCTCTCTTTGATTTGAAACAGGTCACCCGATTCTCCAATGCCAATAATGACATGACTATTCTTCTGTTCCTGAAACCTGTTCACCCTCCTCCTCCTCCTCCTCCTCCTCCTCCTCTGCTAACGTAAAAAAAGCTGTAAGAGAAGCCGATTTCTATGTATTATTTATTTATTAAATTTATATGCTGCCCTTCTCACTATCAAGTAACTCTGGGCGGCTTACAGCTTACTAAACCAACAATATAAAACAATTAAGATTGTTTACTGGTCCTCAGAACAAATACAGTGAGTGCTCAACTAACAAGTTTGTTTAGTAACCATTCAAAGTTACGATGACGCTGAAAAAAATAAATTATGAACCATTTTTCATACTTAACTACTGTTGCAGCATCTCTATGCTCACGTGATCAAAATTCAGATGCTTGGCAACTGTCTCATATTTATGACCGTTGCAGTGTCTCAGTGTCATATGATCACCCTTTGCAACTTTCTGACAAGCAAATTCAATGGGGAAGCCAGATTGACTTAACAACCGTGTTACTAACTTAACAACTGCAGTGATTCACTTAAAAACTGTGGCAAGAAAGGTCATAAAATGGGGCAAAACTCACTTAACAACTGTCTCGCTAAGCAACAGAAACTTTGGGCTCAATTGTGGTCGTAAGCTGAGGACTACCTGTACCTGGGCCAAGAATTCATTAATTTTAAGAGCACTTCCACAGCACTGCTCTTTCCTTATAGTCAACTTCAAGGCCACCTGCCACAATCTCTTCACGGTTCCAAAGGTGCTTTTTCAAAGGCAACTGCATTTTCTTTGAAGATGTTTCACTTCTCCTTCAAGAAGCTTCTTCAGTTCTGACTGGATGATGGGGAATGGAAGGGTTTATATTCCTTGCAGACCGCTGATTACTTGCATTCTTTTAGAGAGTCATTGAGGCCACTTGGAGATTTATCTGTGTCCTCAGGGTCACCTGAGTAGTTCCACACCCATTATCTGTGACCCTGAGGACACAGAGAAACCTCCAAGTGGCCTCAATGACTCTCTAAAAGAATGTAAGTGATCAGCGGTCTGCAAGGAATATAACTCCTTCCATTCCCCACCATCCAGTCAGAACTAAAGAAGCTTCTTGGAGGAGAAGCGAAATGTATTCAAATAAAAACAAGAAAGTCCAGTTGCCACTTGGAACAACCATGACCTGGATGACTGAGAATCTCCATAGACAATTTCTTCACTGCATGCAGACTTTAGCCTTTGGAGGACAAACAACGGGAATAAAAATATATATTTTAATTAGTGGTCAGTCCCCTAAATTATCACAGTTCCCGGAGTATCAAAAATCTTCATACCTCTACTCCAGGTAAAATGAAGTTTTAAAAAAATGTCTAGGGCCACTCCCTGCACACACATGGCAATTACTAATGCCAAATAACAATAGGGAAACTGAAAAATAACCCAAGCTGTCTTGCTACCATCCTTCCAAGGCATCTTAAAAGTTCTGAAAGTTGAATGAAAGCATTGCAATAGTTTTGCAACCAGATATGGATGAGCCATGCAGATAGGCTGGAAGAACAGGAAATGGAGCCTTGGTGGTAGAAGGCGAAGCGGGTACAAGTTAGTCCTTGACTTACAACCATTTATTTAACGATGATTCAAAATTACAATTACCATGGGGAAAGTGGTTTACGACCCTTACTTGCACAGCTACCTTATAGCACCCCTGTGATCACAAGATTTCAGTTCGGACATTTGGGCAACTAGGTTGTATTTATGACTAGTTGCAGCATCCTGTGGTCATCTGTGATCTTTTTTTGCTGGTTTTCTAGGGGAAAAAAATATCCATTAGGGAAACTGGATTCACTTAACAATTATGTGATTTGCTTAACAGCCACATAATTCATTTTACAACTGCCATAAAAATGATTGTAAAATTATGTCTGGTCACATTGTGACTCGAATTACAACTGCATCGACTAATGGCTGAAATTCCAGAGTCAATTATGGTTGTAAGTCAAGGACTACCTATAGAGAATTTGAGAGTCAGAAAGCAGAGCGAGCAAAGAGTTCTGGCCAATGAAAAAACTAAGAGTTTAACATTATGAGCCACACAATTGTAAAGCAAATAGCAGCCTTCTTTTCATTTCAAATTATTTTGTTTCTGGCAGACTAGAATTACTTAAATTGTTTAAAGTCATATTATGTATTCAGTTAACAGTTGTGCAAATTGAAGCCATGTTGTCTACTCAGTTAACAACTGCAATTACCTCAGACAAAGTGAAGAGAGGGTATTTTTCTGTGCTTAGCAGGAAATAGAAAGAAGGAATGGGAGAAAAGAGTATTTCTTACATAGCCTTGAGGTTGCTTTAATTTAATAATGTGCTTTATATTAGAAGATAGAAAATGATCAAATAGGACCAAAACACTTAGCCAATTATTTGCTAGGCAGTGAAGTAAATTTGCTGACTGGTTGTAAATACAGCTAGTCCTCAACCTACGACCACAATTGAGCCCAAAATTTCTGTTGCAAAGTGAGACATTTGCTAAGTGAGTCCCCCCCCATTTTATGACCTTTCTTGCTACAGTTCTTAAGTGAATCACTGCAGTCATTAAGTTAGTGACACAATTGTTAAATAAATCTGGCTTCCCCGTTGACTTTGCTTGTCAGAAGGTTGGAAAAAGTGACCTTGGGACACTGCAAACATCATAAATATGAATCAGTTGCCAAAAGTCTGAATTTTGATCACATGACCATGCAATGGTTGTAAGTGTGAAAAATGGTCATAAGTCACTTTTTTCAGTTTATAGTTTACAGTTATAACTTGGAACAGTCACTAAATGAACTGTTGTAAGTCAAGGACTACCTGTATATACTAACTTACTTCTTTCTTTCATTTAAGAAAAGAAATTAGTACAGAAAGCAGCTTACAGCAAATCACACAGCTATCTGGAAAGCTAAAAATCATGTTTTTAATTCAGTTCCAACACAGGACTACAGAAATGCTTGCAAAGGTCCACATTTAGAAACTACCAATGGGTTAAGTAAATAATAATAATAATAATAATAATAATAATAATAATAATAATAATAATAATAATAATAATAATAATAATAATAATAATAATAATAATAATGTTGGAAGGGACCTTGAAGGTCATCTAGTGTCCAACCCTCTGTCAAGCAGGAATCCATACCATTTCAGACAAGTGGCTGTCCAATCTCTTCTTAAAAACTTCCAGTGTTGGAGTATTCACCGCTTCTGGAGGCAGGTTGTTCCACTGGTTAATTGTTCTAACTTTCAGGAAGTTTCTCCTTAGTTCTAGGTTGCTTCTCTCCTTGATTAGTTTCCATCTGTTGCCTAACATTTTTCAGGCTAAGTCTCTTCCCTGTTTAAATAGTTTCCTAACAAAAGCAGCTTGAGTTCATACTGAGTTTTGAAGATCTACAGATGAAAGAGTAGAGTGTAGAGTAGTATGAAGTAGTAGAATATTAGAAGGATGATTTATGGCAAATAATGTAATGAAATTATTCCCAAAATATCAATCACACTATATTTTTTATGCGTACAAAAATAGTCAATGTTAATAAATCCACAGATTTCATTTGATTGTTATGACATTGATTCTTAGCAACTAAATGTTAGGCTTTAGTCATGATAAGCCGGGTCTTCCTCACCTTCAGTTTAGACTATTGTAACAGGTTCCACATAGAGTTCCCTTGAAAAGCATTCAGAAATTGAAGCTGTTATTTGGCATCTCATACTACACTCATATGCTGCACTAGCTCTAAGTGGACATCTGGGTGCTGGTTATTAGTTATGGTATTGGTTGTTACTTATTAAAGCTCCAGATGGCATGGGGTAGTCTATTTGTGCGACTATCTGTCTCTGATTGTTTCTGCTTCTTGCACCAGATCTGGCAGGGAGGACGTGCTCCAAATCTCTTCCTTTAAGCAGTGTCATTGTGTTGGTCCCAAAAGCAACTGGTTTCTTTGTGAGTGCACCTGCCCTATGGAACAGCATCCCTGCAGAGATTCAAATGGCCCATAACCTGTTATCCTTCCTTCCTTCCTTCCTTCCTTCCTTCCTTCCTTCCTTCCTTCCTTCCTTCCTTCCTTCCTTCCTTTCTTTCTTTCTTTCTTTCTTTCTTTCTTTCTTTCTTTCTAACTTCCATTCAATTTAAGTGTCTTAAATCACCCTGGACAAGTCCCTGCAGTTTCCTTGGCAAGGTTTTTCAGAAGTAGTTTGACATTGTCTCTTTCCTAGGGCTGAGAGAAAATGATTGGCCTAAAGTCACCCAGATGGCCTGGGACTCACAGTGTCCCAGTGTCTGGCCCGGGACCTTGTGCTAAGTGCTATTGTTGTTGCTATTAATACACAATTCCTTACAACCTCAATTGTAAGTATCCACAAATTAGCAAAAACAATAGCATTTAGACTTATATACCAAACCACAGTGCTTTACAGCACTCTCTGAGCAGTTTACAATGTCAGCATATTGCTCCCAACCATCTGGGTCCTCATTTTACCGGCCTTGGAAGGATGGAAGAAGGCTGATCAGGATCGAACTGCTGGCAAAGGGCAGAGTTAGCCTGCAATACTGCATTCTAATCACTGCACTATCACGGCACAAATTCCATCAAGATTGGCTATATAGAATTTCAAAATGCATCACTCGTTCCTTTATTTCACTACAAAGAATGGGGTAACACTAGCATGAGTGGTTAGAATTGAATTCCCACAGCTCAGCAAATTTCGTTTTTGTTTCCCTTTATCAGCTAATTTTCTTTTTCTTTTATTTTAATTCTGCACATTTTCTTTTTGACTAATTGTAACCTCTTTATGAGAGTCAGTTTGGTGTAGTACTTAAGGAATCAGGCTTATGTCATATGCACACTTTACTTACACCAAATATTGTACTCTTAGCTCAGTCAACTATCAACTATAATGTTCCATAATTTCATCCTATTCATTTTATTGTATGTTTTCTCTAAATCCACAAACATTAAATATTTTTTTAAACTCTGTGAAGATATTTTGCTTCTTATCCAAGAAGCTTCTTCAGTCCTTGGATGAAGCTTCTAGAACTGATGAAGCTTCTTGGATGAAAAGTGAAATGTCTTCAAAGAAAAACAAAGTCCAGTTGCATTTTGAAAAAGCACTTTTGGGACATCCATGACCTGGATGACTGAAAATCTTCACAGACACCTACATCCATACTATCCCCAAGATTTGATCTAATGCCACAAAGGCAAACTATAGATTGTCGTTATCCAGGATGTTGAAACTGAAACCATGGTTGAAATGGAACTATAACCCCAAGTTAGGTAATCATTCTGATTTAATGCAACTTTTGACAGAGAAAGAATAATTATTGTCACAGGTCCACTTCCAAACCACTCACCCTATTAGAAATAGGAAATGCCAAGCAGAGCTATGCCAAAGTTTGTTTGTATATATATATATATATATATATATATATATATATATATATATATATATATATATATATATATATATATATATAAACTTAAATCACAACTTGAATTCTAAAGGGTAATCTGTGCAAACCACAGTTTTATATGAGCTTGATTCAGATACCCTCTCACACAGCCTTTGTTACCCTAACTGTAATCTTAACCACTACCATCTGAGAGGAAGTCCTGCCTAAATCATTTATGCCTCAACAGACAAATTTTGTCTCCTAATTTCTGAGAATTTGAACAGATTTGGTACACAGCAAACATGTAAATGGCTTATGTTTGTGCCCATTGACTTTTGCAAGCGTCACAATATTTACAAATGGTATCCAGTTACAAGATTGACTGATTTGGAGGCTGGGGGGAGTGAAAAAGAGCAAGGATCTGGAGGTGTTCCACTCTGACGCAAAACGCTGGGTTGTCATAGCCTACGAACTCAGGAGTTTTTTGCCAGCTGGCCTCACAGTTTGAATTGTTCTGCTGTTTCCAGGTTACAAACACAGAGAGAACTATAAGTTGTGTACAGTCTTCTGAGTGTTCATTTTACACAGGGCACATTCCGTGGAAAACCTTCTCCAACATTCCATGGTCCTACTCTTTTCCCCATCTTCCCTTCTCTTCATGATTCTTTGAAAACAACTTTGAAGGAAAACACACTTTCTCAGCCATGCCTATGGGGCAATCTGGCACAAAAAGAGAAGTTTTCTACAATAGTTCTATGTTTAGAAACACAAGGCAAGTAATTTGCTTCTTTAACCCCTCCCAAGCCAGTGTGGTTTAATGAATTGCTGTTGTTGTTGTTGTTGTTGTTGATGATGATGATGATGCAATGTTGCTGAAGTCCTTTGGGCAAATCACAAAGTTACTTAAAAGCCTTAGAAACAGACACATAATAAAACAATAGATCTTGGTTATATTAATAAGTAATACAAGAAAGAACATATAAAAGCCATTATCACAAGATCTAAAAGTGGGGAAAATGTGTGAGAACACTTCTTGTTTCTCTAATGCTGAAAAGGGGGAAAAGAAGGACAAGAATTTACCAGTAAAAAGATACCCAGTTGTCATATATGTTTGGTCAAATAAAGGACATTAGAGTTGTTTCTGCTGCTTGCTTGATTAGAACCTCTGAAATATTTAACTCCAGAGAGCCTGCAAGAATTACAATGTATTCATGCATGGAAACAAAGATAATTAAACAATAATACTAAATTACAGGCATGTTTAATAAATCAGTATTAAGGATAATACAATTTATTACAATAAAAAGTCATGTTTCCATGCATATATAAATGTATTTGCTTTCTAATATGCATGTTAAATCATACTTCAATATATTGGCTCTTAAAATCTGTACTTTTGAAAGCTTGCTGATAAATATTCATGCAATCATTCAATCATTTGACATGCTTATATTGTGCAATGAAAGTTGTCTAATATGGCCTTTTCTAACGGTATCCAGCATTAGAAATGCACTGATTAATTTAATGACATCTTTATCCCACTCTATCATTTAAAAAAAAAAACCTCCCAATGATCATTAAATCCAACTTAAAATCTTACAAAACATGGAAAATAGGAAGCTAAAAAGAATATGACCAGTGTCCTTAAGTAGTATAACAGCACTATCATAGGGTACCATGCCAAAGGTGCAAAATTACATCCCAATGAACGTAATGGAAGCAAAAATAATAAAGTGTGGGAGAGAAAGATTTTATGAACTAGCCATAAAATCAGGAACATTACAAATTGATTTTTCTTGTCTAAAAGTAAGTGGTGACATGATATTTGAGAGGCTGCCACAAAGAAGAGGGGGTCAACCTATTTTCCAAAGCACCAGAAGGCAAGACATTGGACAGAAACTGAACAAAGAGAGAAGCAATCTAGAACTAAGGAGAAATTTCCTAACAGACAGAACAATTAAGCAGTGGAACAGCTTGTCTTCAGAACTTGTGGGTGCTCCATCACTGGAGGCTTTTAGGAAGAGACTGGACAGCCACTTGTCTGGAATAGTATGGACTCCTGCTTGACAGAGGGTTGGACGAGAAGACCTCCAAGGTTCCTTTCAACTCTGTTATTCGTTATTCATGTTCAAATTGCCATCCGTTTCCCTCTATGGATGGACTTAATCACAGCAGTGATTGGATCATGTGAAGGGATAGAAAATCTTGGAGAAGGTCTAAGTGATCACTAAGAGTCAACCTTGAATTAATGGCACATTGATCAATCAGGCAGGCAGGCAGGCAGGCAGGCAAAGCATAGTGTCTGCAGTTCAGGTGTGTAAGGCCTACTTTTCTCAGTCTAGTACATTAAGATGCCTGGAATAACAAATAAATATTCACAGGGAACAAGAAAGGTTAGTAAAGTTGATTTAGTTCATCATTATTTCAGATAGTCAATGGACATAATGTGCAGTTTTTGCATGGCTGACTGTCCTAGTTAAATGCAGATATAGAGGATCCTATTTTTAAATATTGAAGGACATCTTAAACATTCATTTAAATAATACAATTTTGATGTCAGCCACAAAAATAAAAAATTCTTGGGCCCGCATGAACAAAACCTTGCATTCATAGCTACCATTAAATTAGCACAATCCCATCAACAAGCCTTCTTACTTAAAGATGATATTATCTAAATAACCTGCAAAGACAATTACTGCATGTTAAGGAACTGACAAAGATAAAAAGATCATGTAAGATTTCCCATGATGAGCAGGAATAAATAAACTGGCCTCAAGATTTTTTGCACTGCATCTGCCATTAATGCAGCCCTCGTGGATTATCAAATTTATAATTTAAAACATTTGCTGGATTCTAGATAGCCTATACCTGGTGATAAGTAATGGTAAGCAAGCATATAAGCCTGTAACAACAGCAGCCTTATCCCTAGTTAAATCAAATACCATCCACCAAATCTTGAGCCAGAAGAAAATACCCTGGAATAAAATTTGCTGCTACCACTGGTGATTCTCACCTTGTCACAGTCCCAAAGGTGCTTTTTCAAAAGGCAATTGGACTTTCTTTGTTTTTTCAGTCATGATGAACCGAAGTAGCTTCTTGGATGAGAAGCAAAATGTCTTCAAGGAAGAACAAAGAAAGTCCAGTTGCCTTTTGAAACAGCACCTTTGGGACAACTATGACTTGGATGACTGAGAATCTCCATTTAAAACTAGCCACATGTATTATGCATACTGCATAATTCATACTGCATGGGGCAAGTTAAAGACAGAGATTGGTGGAATTCCTACTGCTTTCAGTCCTACCAAATGTCTACAGTTAGCAAAAACAAAATAATATCTACTAGTCACCTTCTCTAACATGGCTGTTAGAGCTGGATTGGATTGGAGCTGACAGTTAAGGGTAATTTTAAGGTGCCTCAAGCATAGAATGGAGATGAATGGAGGGAAATATCATGAAGACATGATAGAAAACTGAGATTACAGGAGTTTGTGCCATGAATAGGATCAGATGGGGAAAGATCTTAAAGTTATTGTATTCAAGGGTCTGTAATTATAATAAGGACTTGCAAAGACAAATTGATTTTCCTAAATCAGAAACAAGAACTATGTTTTCCTCACCCAAACTCTCAGAATCCCTCTTTGGACTTTCTCACAGCCATGTTAATGAGCATTTCTCCAGTCCATGAATCAGCAGAAAGTATTCCTACATAAAAGCAATTCACCTAACTGAATTCTAATTTGCCTCAGTAATGAAGCTGGTGACTGGTTCTATCCTTACAGTTTTGACGTGGAACAAGTTGAGGAAATGGTTTGGTGAATTCCCCAATTTCATGGCCCCTTCCACTAATCCTCAGCTGTCGCCAGGACATATAACCACAAATCAATAACTTGTTGTGTGGCAGGGTTGGGCAAGTGTAAGCAGGTGCCTAAGACAGAGGGTTTTGTCACCTTTCAAGTTTCCCAAGATCTGTTAGTAAGACTGTTCCTAAATGTGGTTCCAGACTTCTCTGAAAAAGTACTAGATGCATTTGTTAAACATGGGCATGCCGATCTTTGAAAGAATGGTAAATGCATCTCTAGAACTAGTCCGGGAGACTAATTTCAGGAGTAGGCTAAAACTGATGGGGGGAATAGGTTGCAAGTGAGGGGCCATGCTGGCAGTGAAAAAAAGATGTCCAGCTCTGATTTGTGGTCTGCAGCACCCAAAAATTTAACTGAATATCTACTGACTTTGCAACTGAATAGACACAATCCTATGTTCTAGAATCTAGATGGTGGAAAACAGACTCCCCACAGAAAAAAACCACTGTTAAATACAGAGTGTATTCATTTCAGTAACTCTGTATTAAACTGTACCCAGCTTGCAGGGATGCCCAAAGATAATTCTCTCTGCTCTTTCTGTTTCAAGGGAAGAGCAGTGCTGGCAACATGGAGCATGATCAGCATCCCTTAGAAACAGCCCATACGCTGTTGCAAAAGTGCCTGTTCTGTCCTACAATTCACAACAAAATACCCCTAAAGGGCAGTGCCCAGTGATTGGAGGAGAAAGGACAAGCTTAAAGTGGCTAATGGAAGCTGGACAGATCTCCGTGCCCTATCATTAATCACATCATTAATGAAAGATCCATGTTCACAGCAAAAATTATGCTCGGAGAACAGGGATAAATGTTCAGGCTGGAACAGTTAAATTCAACTTTGAATAGCCTGTGGGTTGAAATAAAGCAACACCATGAAGGCGTGTTATTTAAAAATGGTTAGTGGACCATTCTTTAGACCACAGGTCCCCAACCTGTTGAGCACCAGGGACCGGTTCCATGGATAGACGTTTTTCTGTGGACCAGAGGGGGCATGGTTTCATGTACTGCCTTTATCCTGCGGATGGGGCTTTGCTTCCTTGTGTGGACCGGTTTCTGGCATGCCACGGCCTGGTGCCGGTCCACAGACTGGGGCTTGGGACCGCTGCTTGAGACTATGGTTGGAGAGAAGTAGAAAGAACCCTTAAACTGCCTTTCAAATATTGTTATCATTGCTACCCAGGAGTAGTTCCAACTGACTAGTAGGAGCCTGAAAATAGAACCCTAGCATTGATCTTGCTCTCATCCTCAGCTTTGATTCATTTTGTTTTGTTTCATGGTAAAAAAAAAAAGTATGTGTGTGTGTGTGTGTGTGTGTGTGTGTGTGTAGTCAAAGAGTAACAGGAAAGGACCTGGAGGATATTGTTTTTGCTGTGTTATAAATCTATTTTAATTAGTCATCTTAATGCTGTCTCTTCAGGAGGATAAAGAAGAAAAAGAGAAGGAGGAAGAGGAGGAGTGTTAACCAGGTTAAAGAATACTGTGAGGCAATTATCTATCCTCCATTAAAGATTAGACCACACCTTTCCACTTGAAACCATTCAGAGACCCTTAGCTGGAGAACTCAAAGAATAATATAGGCCTTATATATAATAGAAACTGTGTCGTAGATAACTCACTTAAAAATAATGTAGAGGTGGTCCTCAACTTATGACCACAATTGAGCCCCAAATTTCTGTTGCTAAGTGAGTTTTGTTAAGTGAATTTTGCCCCATTTAAGATCTTTCTTACCACATGTGAATCACTGCAATTGTTAACTTACAGTTGTTAAGTGAATCTGGCTTCCCCATTGACTTTGCTTGTCAAAAGGTTGCAGAAGGTGATCACATGACACTGCAACCATCATAAATAGGAGTCAGTTGCCAAGCATCTGAATTTTGATCACATGACCAGGGGGATGCCTCAACAGTTGTATGAAAAATGGGCATAAGTCACTTTTTTTAATGCCATTGTAACTTTGAATAGTCACTGTTGTAAGCTGTTGTAAATTGAAAACTACCTGTGCTATCCATATTAAATTTAAACATGCCATACTTCACTCTCCTCAGGAGAGGACTCTTTCCGGAGTTTTAATGACCACCAGGTATCAAAGATGTCACTGCTTACTTTTCCAAGAGTACTGCAGAGAAACATCACTGTGATACTATGTGGAGTATTTCAGGGGAGATGATTCCAAACTCCTCCTTACTTTCTGGAACTGTCTATCTTTCTTACCAGTTGGGACCTATAGAAGCTTACCCATGTGGGGAGGATAATTTCTAGAATTTGTTATGTCAAGACTCTCCTTTAAAAATGAAGCTAGAAGTACAGAGAACCTAATTCAAATTCAGGTTGAAGTTTGGGTTTGACCAATGGCAGCAAGAACTATTTCATTGTGTTGTCATGCCTGAGCAGAAGAGGGCAAATGTAGCTCTAAAGTTCCTGAAGGATTACTACAAGCATCAAATTGCAAAGTGGAAAATAAGCTCAGAACATTATAATTAGTCACAGTAGAGATTAAACAAACCTGCTTGACTTCTTTCTCCTGTTCTTTATGCTGCCAGAATAAGATATAAAACTAGACAGGAGAATTTAGAAAGTTCTGAACATTCTGGGGAAGCTGTTATCAAAAGTGGGAAAAGAACAAACAAGCACCATAAATCTTGAGGCATGTTGTTTCTCTCTGGAGAGTTCTCAGAGGAAGCTTGGGGAAGAATCCAAAACTTTCTACTTTGGCCTCTCTCTCTCTCTCTCTCTCTCTCTCTCTCTCTCTCTCTCTCTCTCTCTCTCTCTGTGTGTGTGTTTGTGTGTGTGTATGTGTGTGTGTGTGTGTGTGTGTGTGAATCAGAGGTGGGCAAAAATTTACTGGGAGATCTCTAGATAAGGTTTTTCTGATGCCCAGTTGTTTTAGTTACAATACAAAAACCATAGGAAAAAAAAACCTCAGCTAGGGACCAGGTGATTATTTCCTATCAACCAATTCTCTTCACCTGTAGAATGTAAATATCAATTGTTTTCCTGTTTCTTTACTTTACCAGTGCTCTGCCGGAATTCCTGATTTGAAATAAGTCAGATATAAATTGGGGTATAAACACAGAAACCATTTTCATGGAGCGCTGTAAATCATTGACTTCACAGATTGTAATATTGAGAGAAAAGCTAACAGGATTTCATTTTTAATTAGATGTATGCATCAGAGGTGATTGGTGCATAGAAACACATTTTGTGATTGAAGACATTGAACTTTTGGAAGTGGTTCTAGATGGTTTTGGAGATGGTGGTTCATGCAAAAGGAAGGAGGGAAGCTAGACAGCAACAATCTCATGATAGCAACTGAGTAAAAATAGTATGTGAATATCTTCCGTAGGTGAAACAGGAGAGTTCTGTCACCTTAATACAGGTAGTCTTCAAGTCACAACCACAACTGAGCCCACAGATTCTGTTGCTAAGTGAGCTGTTAAGTGAGTTTTGCCCCATTTTACAACCTGTTTTGCCACAGTTGTTCAATGAATCACTGCAGTTGCTAAGTTAGTAACATACTGTAGTTGTTAAGTGAATCTGGCTTGCCCATTGACTTCGTTTGTCAGAAGGCCGCAAAAGATGATCACATAACCTCGGGACTCTGCAACCGTCATAAATAAGAACCAGTCACTTTTTTCAGTGCTGTTGTAACTTTGAAGGATCACTGAATGAATGGTTATAAATTGAAGACTACCTGTACTGGAGACGTGTTAGGAAAGGGACAATATAGCTTTTTTCTTTGGCTTTAGTCCTGTTCTGAAGACCTATGTCTGTGGTGCCACAGGTAGCACGCAGAGCCCTCTCTGTGTGCATGCACGCCATTGCCCCAGTCCTAGGCCTTCAGCTGGGTTTTATAAAACCTTTTCACTTTAGGCCTCCGCCACCATGTGCAAAAAAAAAAAGGTTCAATCAATCAATCAATTTCAACTTCTTGCAGGAAAAAAAAGATCTTGCAAAGTTGGAATTGATTGATTGAACTTTTTAGTCCCACCCAGTCTGCCGTTATCACCACAGCCACACCCACCCAATGGGCCACACCCACCCAATGAGCCACGCCCACCCGGCATCCGACAATACATAAGTGGGTTTTGGGTTGCAGTTTGGGGACTCGGTCTCTAAAAGGTTTGCCATCACTGACCTATGTCTTCTGCACAGATTTTTGTAAGCAATATAATTCTGACTTCTAGATTTCGTTATATTGCATTTTCATTTTTTTTTTTATTTCTTTTCATATTGATTTTATTTTTTTCCTACCCTCCCTGCCCCCAAACAAACATACATCTCTAATAAAATTCTGAATAATAGTCTCTGAGGAGTTGGTGAAGGCTAAATTCTTCTGGAAGGCTGTGAACTCTCAACATCCCAATTTGTTCTTCATTATGGTTTTTTATTTTATTTTATGGTTCTTATATTGTTACTTTTTGATTTTAGTTTTTTTTTAATTACTGTATTTTGAACTTTAGAGTTATAAATCTCTCAGGTCCTTTTTGGTTTTTTTTCTTATGGATGTTTTTTGTTGTTGTTCTTGGGTGTTTTCATTATATTTAATTTTCTTGATTTGTCCTTCAGGAATCAAAATGATTCAACAACTTACCAATAGTAATAATTATAATAGTTTAGCATTGTTTAAATCTTCCCAATCTGGGCTGAAGACAATTTGTGATCATTAAATGGCAGCAAAGAGTTAACATTTTGTCCATCTCTCTTCTTCCCTCTAATGATCAATTTCATTTTTGAATGCAGCTCTGACAGCCACAGTATTGTTAAACCTGAACAGGTATATCAACCT
This sequence comes from Protobothrops mucrosquamatus, assembly GCF_001527695.2. Classification (NCBI taxonomy): domain Eukaryota; kingdom Metazoa; phylum Chordata; class Lepidosauria; order Squamata; family Viperidae; genus Protobothrops; species Protobothrops mucrosquamatus. Next base: position 795,781 of record NW_015386969.1, read on the forward strand.
GAATTTAGTTCCAATATATCCTATCCTCACTTCTGTCCTGGAGTTTTATATATATTTTTCTTTGTTTACAGTAGTTGCACTAAAAATACAGAAATTCAAAGGACATCCCGTGCTTCATCTGACAGTGCTTCCATGTAAAACATAAACTCATGATTTATTATGCCAGGGAATTTGTACAATGATTCCCACTCTGATCAAAGGGGCAGGTTGGTTGGATCAGAGTGAAATCCTGATATAGGACGTAGGAGGAAATGATGAGGAAGGGGAGATGAATATCCAGCAAGGGAAACATGTAGCAGTGGAGATTAGAGAATCTGGATTTGATTTTTAACAGCCCATCAAAATGTTGGCAGTTCATCCCATATTATTAGTAATGTATGATAAGCACAGCTAGTGGAATTCCCAGTTAGGGGAACATAAAATCTCCTGTGCATATTGGCAAATGGAACATTATTTCCCGACAAACAGCTGCTCTTGGTTTATACTGTTGAGTAGCGTCCAACTGTGGGATTACTAATGACTTTTGAACATTTTGCTACTTTGGTCCATTGTTTGATTGAAACTGTGCTTTGCCTCACTATTCTCCCCGAAATGTCATTATCAACTCTTCTGATCCTTGTTTAGTTCCCTTTCCATCCATCATATTTATCAAATAGATAATTTATAGCTAGGATAAATCAATAACTATTCTATGGGAGTTCCAATAAAACCTTTCCAATCTGTTTCTGCCAACTTCCAGGACAGTTTAAGTGTATTATTTTTATACTGAGCCATGAAGGACTGTAGCTCAGTGATGGAGCTTATCCCAAGGTTTATCCTGGATTAGGGAAAAATCTTATTTCAGACCCTGAAATGTATATAAAAGGGAACAAGATATAAGGCGAAATTGTCAAATTTCCTGATTTGGAATTCTTGATCTGAAGTCTTTTATAAAATCAGATAAATTATTTTTACAAGCTTCTTTAACATTGCAGAATGTTTTCGTTGTAACTTAAGCATCCATGCTTATTTTCAAGATGTCATATGGTGCACTGAAACCATCAGGATAAATTTGAGTATACAGGAGAAGGGACAAAGACAAGAAGGTCATCACTGAACTAAAGAGGGAGAACAAGCTAATGCCAACAAAAATAATTTCCATATCTGTGACACTGACTGATAAGAAAGAAGGGATTGATGCAAAGAATGCATATAAAAATGTCTTCCCCGAGGCTTACATAAAGTACTGATAAAGTCATGTAATATTTGAATAGGTCAGTGTGATCCCTGACCCAATTGAACTCGGAGGTCATATTTAACTTTAAAACTCAGAAATGCTAAGTAAATATCTTTCTATCAGAGTCTGACAACAGTGAAGCTGCCCTGCATGGGTAGAAAATATTAGAAAATGTCCATCATTATGCATGCAGGAGGGAAATGAAATCGCAGAAAGAACAGTGATCTTTTGAAAGAACCTATAGCAGGGATAGTCAACCTTGGCTCTTTTATGACTCATGGACTTCAACTCCCAGAATTCCTGAGCCAGCCATGCTGGCTCAGGAATTCTGGGAGTTGAAGTCCACAAGTCATAAAAGAGCCAAGGTTGACTACCCCTGATCTATAGTATATCTCCCGAAGGTGCTGTCAGTCAACTACAGTTTTGGGAGCCACTGAAAGAAGATTAGCTCACTCATTGTCAGGAGCAGTGGGTGGACTTTGTTCATATTTACATTTTTCAAATAAACATTATCAGGTCCAATAGGGCAACTCTTCATTAATTAGGTGTTACTATCAGCATTTCAAAGAACCCCATGTGGAAATAGCATGGAACTATCAATAAAATTGATATGTGTCTACTCAAGCAGCAAACGCATTCTAGCTTTTTTCCTGCCCAAAAGGTCAGTGGGATTAGGCCCCCTTATATTCAGCATCAAGAATAAGGTTCTCTAGTTCAGTTTAGACACCATTTTGGAAAATTGTGTGGACAGATCTGAAGTCCATTCAATTTTGTGTGGTCTGAATCTTCAGCAATGTCTGGATGCTCCAAATTGTGTAGGTTTCCCATTTGGGGTGGCAGCATCCACACAGAAGAATCAGAATAATTACTATAAGGGAAGGTTTCTAGTACAAAAGTTTCACAAAGTTATTAGCATGAAATGGGTTAACACAAATTGGATATTTCAATTTCTCTTAACCAATTTCTTTTTCAAGATAAGCATTTCTTTGTTTCTTTCTATAGTCCCATGATTCTATCCTATTAGTTACTAATTTAATCTTAAACTGGAGCTCCTCTCCAATTCTTCCTTCTTCCTATTCTTCCCCCACACTGCTGCCACTAACTTTGGAATAGTTAAGCTTCTTTTTAAAGAGTTGGTTCACCAATCTGAGGGTGCAGGAAAACAGGCACGAGAATCATGATGCTAGGATGAAGCCTGATACCATTCAGTCAACCTGAGACAAGGATTTAAAATGGGTAGACCTAACATTTTGACTTTTTAAAAAAACAGAGCACTTGCATTTACATTCACTTATCAAGAACTTTACTTGTTTGGCAATAAAATTCATTAAATTACAGACAAGTAGGTGCAAAGCTATACCTTTATTGAGGAAGAAGAGTAGAATCATTTCTTTGGAAGAGGCCATGTAGGGCCTCAATTCTATTTGCTTATTGCAGGAATTTGAACTAAAACATTCAGGCAGAGTGCTGCTTAGATTTGCAATACTTGAACATGTTATTCTGTTGATTACGCTATTACAGTTCTTTTTGGAATTTTTTCCCCTTAATGATCAAACAAAATCTTCCTTTCTATAACCGCAATCCCACTGGAATTCCATTCCACTGGAATTATAGAGAACAGGTGTTGGTCTTCTGGTTCACTATCATATTCCAATTCAGATTTTTTTTCCTCAAAGCTAAACATTCACTGTTGCATCCAGAAATTATTCATAGATATTAGTATATAGTCTTCTATTATCTCTCTGGCTGTTATCTGAATCTACTTTGGATTGACTGAATCCTTCCTATAGTCTGATACTCAGAACTGGACCCAGAACCTTTTTTGCTACTCACCAAAGCTAAACAAATTGGAACAATCATTTTCCAGGATTTGGAAACTGTATTTTGTTGATGCAGTCTAAAATAGCTTTTGTTTTTTTTCCAACCATACTATACTCATTTTCAGTTTGCAATCAGCTACTATTCCAAGACTTGTTTCACAGGTACCAAGCCATGTATTCCCCACCAGATACTCGTACATTTTATTGTTGTTACCTAAGTGAAGAACTTTGCTTTTGTTTCTATTACATTTTATTCTGTTATTTCTATCCCATTTCTCTAACTTAGCCTGTTTGATCTGGATTTTATTTCTGTACTTTAGGGTATTAGTTATCACACTCAATTTTGTATCATCTGTAGCTTTGATAAACAATTCTTCCAGCTCATCATACAAGTCAATAATAAAAACAATAAAAAGTAGAAGGCTTAGAAATGAATTTGGCACCTCACTTGATATCTTTGGTGTATCTTTTATGAGCATTTTTGAGACAATATTACCTAGCTATGTATGGGCTTAATTTTCATGCCATTTAGCCTGCACTTAACTAGATTGCAGATTGTAAGGTCATAAAATATTTTGTCAAATGCTCTGCTGAAAATAAGATATATTATGTTTGTAGCATTCTCAAGACTTTCCTGTTGTTTAAGGATGACAAACACATTGCCATTTTGAGTTAGTTTGAGGATTACTACAGGTGAAAAATGAATGATTGCTTTGTTCCTGGAGATTACTTTTTACTATCCTCTCACTCTGTTTTTAAGGCAGTCAAGAAAGAACAACAGACTACTGCAAAATCTTATCCCAAACATAATTGGATGGTATTTGCATTGTTTTTTTGGAAACAAGTACAGATCCAAACCCTAAGAACAGCATCTTATTAATCTTTAAAATCTCATGCATTAGGTATGCCTTTCTTGTCTTCTTCTTGGGTCGAAAAAGGGGTTGGTAAGGAGAAGGAAGTCAATGTTAAGCCCCAGGTTATAATACTTTGCATTGTCATGCAGAAGACTTGGGTTTCGTTCCCACCCCTGCTTCTTGTTCCTTGGGTTTGAGTAGAGAACTCTGAAGGAAATGTACTTAGCCCTGGGGGAGAAGGGAGTGCCTTGCATTGATCAGCAATGAGTAAACACCCCAGACAGTTGATTAAGAAGTAATAAATGGTTGCCACAGCCTTAAAGGTGTGGTATGAAAGAGAAGGGGAGAAGGAGAGTCTCCTGGGAAGGTAACTGGTGTGTACAAGCCCTTGACAGATAATTGATGACATTGAAGTCTCAAGACACTAAGTTAAAAGATAGTTTCAAGTTTGGATCACATGACCAATCTAATTAAGATGAACTTGGGATAAATACTGAGGTGTTCTGAGAAGATTACGTGATGCATGCATGTAGGTTATGAACAATGAGAAACTGCTTGTGTGGTCCAAATAGTCATGTAGTTTTAGAGAGACAGGACTGAGATTAGAAGTCTGCTAGAATCTAGAATTAACATGATGAAAACTGTGAACTCTGGCAGGTGCTTCTACTGAGAATTCTTTCAGATTCCTGGAGACTTGATCTGAATAGATCTGGGAAGGTCAATACTTTATATTAATAACACCTGAAACACTATGTTATTATCAATTCACAATGGCACACCAGGGGCAGGTCACCAGGATCTTGCCTAGAATATATCCCAATCTTCTGGATTACTTCTGGATAGTTTAGTCATCCAAGAAAAAAACATAAACATAGTTTATTTCTGTGCAAGATACAACCAGTTGAAATTAACACAAGCAATATCAATACACAGGGAATGCAGTTTTAACAACTGCATTCTGAAGTAAACCAGTAAAGTAATTGCTCCAGAGCTTAAGCATTGATTCCCAAGAAAATGACAAAAGTCCTACTCAAGTTGTATGCAGATATAGTATGAAGGGTTATTAAATGCATTTATTGTTTTTTAATATCATAGTTTTTCTCTTAAAAGCAATCATAGCACTACAAGGTCAGTTATGATGAAATTTCTGAAAATTCTTTCTTTTCTGAAAAAAAAATTCCTTTAAAATGTTTCTCTTTTTGTGCCACTTTCCACCCTGTCTAGTAAATAAGCCTGCGTTACAGAATTTTCACACTTTTTGCGGTTCCAGTCATGTGCCCTGTATTTGCTGAGTTCTTTATGTGGATAATGCTTGGAATTATGTTAAATCAGGGAAATTGTGGGCTATTAATTCTGAACTGGGAGAAAAGACCCTGAGCTCTTCCACTGAGAAATATTGGAGAGTTTCTCCTGTCCCTGTGGAAAAAAAATGCTGAAATTTCTTTAATTTCTCTAATTACCTCTTTATTACCACAGATAGGAGAATTTTGAATTTTGAGAAGCCATGGGCACCCAGATTTAAATATAGTATGAGTTCCGGATCTCAAACTGTTTCTGGGTATATATTGTATCTATAGGAAACACTTGATACAAATGTGATTTCTAATTTGCATCAATTTAAAAATATATGGCTCCAAGGGGATAAAATGGCAACCATGTGAGAAGGTCCTCTCTTCATGTCAATCCCTCTATTTCCAAAGTCTCCTAGCTATTGGTCCCATGCAAGGGAGTTTTTTTCACCATAACAAATTGCTTTATGCCATAAAGGAAATGAAATTCTTTTCTTTGGGCTCAGGAGGAACACAATTTTTCTGCCTGTACACATGTGCAGGGACATGTTCTTTCCAGTGTCCAAAACTGTCATATGAAAGTCTCAGAGACATATATAAAAAGATATATGGATTCTTCATATCAAAGCACCTTTTCAAAAGTTTGGATAATCCTATCAGCCATGAATTTTCAAAAAACAATTGTCAGTGGTGCCCGCTGTTTGAAACATCATCCCTCCTGAGATCAGACTTGCCCCAACCACTGCTGGCCTCTTCCAAGGTATACAATACTTGGCTGGGCTATCAGAATCTGTGGCCCTAATTGTTACAGCGAAGCCATTCCTTGGCTACGTTGACTGTGGGATGTTGCGAATGTTCTCAGCTACTATTTTGTGTTGTTTATGTTGATCATTTTGGTTGTGTTTTTATTCTATTTTCAGATCCAATCTGAATCAGTCACCAGGACCAGAGGTTTAGTCTTCCAAGCTTTCAGATTTGTGTTGGAGGCCATCCTCAGGGACCTTCTCCATCATCATGCTGAGAAAAGGCGTTCAGGTAAGACAACACCCCTTCTCTCTCACCAGAATGTGTGCTTTGGAATATTCTACGCATAGTATTTATGTGGTGCCTTGTTGTATGTGGCTTTTTAGTTATTTATTGGAGCATTGATGACTGGTTATTAAGTGGTTGGCTATTGTTTCCTTATGTTGCCAAGTCCTCAGCTCTTGATAAGCTGGTGGTAAATCAGCACTCCTGCTGACTGACAAGGGGCCCATTTCTCTGGGCCCCTTGTCAGCTGCTCAGAGTCAGGTATATGAGATGGACAGCCATTTAAATTTATTAAATAAATAAATAAAACATTTGCTGGCCTTCCTTTGGGGGTGACAGGAAGACATATTTATGAATAAAAAATATTATTTCCAGTAAGAAGAAATGAATGGACTGTGCAAGATCTTGATGCTCTTTCTATGTCCTTTTATTACTTTCCTACTTAATGGTTTCTTTGTCCTTCTCTACTCAGCTGTTCCATTAGTATGTGGGCCTTCCCTGAATATTCAGCTCAGAAGTGTGTTCATTTAGGTACAGGAAAAAGGGGATCAAAGATATCTGGAACAAAGATTGGTATTGGTTAGATCAAGGTTTCTCAACTTTGGTGGCTTTAAGGGGTGTGGACTTCAACACCCAGAATTCTCTGCCAGCAAAGCTTCTCAAAGGTTGAGAAACACTGGTTTAGACCCTCCTTAATGTTCATACATATAATTAGGGTATATGGTATCAATCCACAAGAAGGAACCACCATGTTTACTTGACCTTACTGCTCCCCCTCTGCCTCTGAGGCTGGTTGGTAAGATTCCATTCAAAGGCATGAAAGCTAAGTATGGGTGCGCCAGGCAAGGTCATTTCCCAACCTTATTCTTAGCTTCCTTGTGTCAGATTATTCATGTTACTTAACTTGGGTTATTATTGGGAAGTGAAGGTCACAGGTGGGAGGGGGTGCAAAGGGATAAGTGGATTGTTCTCTCCCCCTTTATCTTTTGTCTGTAAACAAGCATCTCTTCTTTAAAAACGGTACAGCAGGATTGAGGTTTGGTTGGACTCCATCCAGTTCTTTGAGGTGAGTATAAGACAGGAAAGAACTCACCAAAGACCTGACAAATAATACTTGCTAGCATTTTCTTCCCACTTGAATCCCGTCATCTTTTACAATGGAGCTCTTGATTCAGTGTAAACAGAGTCCAATTATACCTGACCAGGAAAAAGGAAGGGCAGGTGCTAGTTTCACACAGAGCATTGTTCAGGGACAATTTAGCCAAAAGATGGATTGGCTCCCATTTGATGTAATCCTCTTTGAGCTACATGTCTGTTTAGGATAAATAAATATGAGTATATTATATTGAATTGTTGTTATTTAACACAGTTTTGCCCTGCCTGTCTCCCTAGATGACAATGGTCAAAGACATGCTGATTCTTAAATAGGGTGAATTTTAAATAGGGAAAATTTTTTTAAAGATTTTAATAATGACACAGCCATAAATATATTTGGTTTTTAATTGGTTTTATAGGGGAAATGTTTTTTGTGTTGTTTTTTAACATGCTGTGAGCCGCCCTGAGTCCCGTGGGGAGAAGGGCGGCATAGAAGTTGGAAAAATAAAATAAATAATAAATAAATACTTTTACTTATAACAACCCTGTTAAGTTGGTCAGCCAGAAAAGTAATGACCTGAACAAGAATCAGTCAAGACGTTTCATGTACAAGCAACAACTCTGACACAGGATTTCCTAATCCATGAATATTGTGATGTAGTTATTAGTTGCTTGGTGCCCTCAGATTCAATTCATTCCTTTGACAAGTACTAGCTGGTATTTTATTCTTTACAGAAAAGGAACAGAGGAGATAGACAGAAGATAGATGGATGGATGGATGGATGGATGGATGGATGGATGGATGGATGGATGGATGGATAGATAGATAGATAGATAGATAGATAGATAGATAGATAGATAGATAGATAGATAGATAGATAGATAGATAGATAGATAGATAGATAGATAGATAGATAGATAGATAGATACTTTGACTAGTACTAGCTGGTATCTTATTATTTACAGAGAAGGAACAAAGGTGAAATGGGGATAATAGCTATTTTTGTTTTGTTGCTAATTTTGTTGCTATTTTTTTTAACGCCAAAAAGTGGCAAAACAGCACAAAGCTGATGTCCAGAAATAAAATTCCCAGAAATAAAATGCTTACCCCAACAGGCACAGCTTCTAGACCAAATTAGTAAAATCCAATTAGTACTATGATCACATGTAATTACACACTGTTCCATTTTGTCTAAGTTTTTTAAATCTACCCCAAATCTAGAGATTTCCCTATAGCTTGCCATGTTTTTCCTCTACAGTTTATGTGATCATCCCAGCACACATTTTGCTATCCAATATATGCAGCATTATCTGCAGTGCTCTTGAATATACATTGTGTTTTATATATCTTTTCTTTACTACATGCATGTAGTATTCCTTGCAACTTCCTTCAGAGGCACATAAAAATAAAAAGTTATTTTTTGTTACAAAAATAGCTTATATTTTACAGATGTATAAAATATTAGCAGACACATAACATCTTTCTAAAAACTGGATGCAATTCTTTGACTATCAAAGAGAAAACTACTTGACCTAAATCAGGGGTAGGTATGAAAATTCAGACTCCAGGTATTATTAAACTACAACTCCCATAATCCCTTCCTCTTGACCATGATAGTTGAAACTGTCAAATGTTATGGTTTCTCAATGCTTGAGGGGCAACAGGCTTTCCATCATCCTTTTTTTTTTTGGCACAACTAGAATAAGTATCTATGAATGCATTCTCCCTTGTTCTTTGATGCGTCTTTCAGCACCGACGAAAGATGACATATAATTCCTCTGAAGCCGAGTTCAAATAATTTGTCATCGTAAAGTGCTTTAAGTGTTTCCACTTTTGTGTTCTAATTACTATTGTTTATTTTATTCTGGCAGCATCCTGACTGAAGTGGAACTTCAGTATAATTTAATATAATCACATTTCTTTGGGCGCATACTTTATTGTGCAGCCAGATAAAGTTATATTGGGTTTTGCTGGCTACTAGCTTCATTGCTTAAATCTCCTGTGGGAATAAGCATGTAATTTCTTTTTAAACATCATTCAAAATCCTTCAAAGACTTCATGACGTGACCTTTTCCACATGTCCTTTTCAGGACTGTGTTTGCAATTAAATGTGGCAGGCTTTGTACAATGAACATTTCATACTATAGGATGAGGTCAAGCAGTCTGAAATTTAGGGGTAGTGATTTGCTTCAATTGACAGCAAATTAATGGAAGTTGTTTGTAATGGTGCTTGCCTAGAACAAGTTATTTACTAGGATAACTCTCCAGGTGATTGAGTTATCTTTAATGACAGTCTCATGGTCCAACCCAGAGACTATACCTCTGGGGATATAGTAATAAAACAAACAAAAGGAGCTTTATTGAACTCTGGTGGGGAAGATGTATTGGTTGCAGGGTAACAAAAGAACACTTTCCTTCCTTTTTGATAATGGAACTGCATGCATGCAAACAATCTGAAGTTTTGTATAGAATACTTTTAGAAATCTTCCCAATGACTTGGAATCCAATTAGATCCCAGAACATGCCTTTCAGATCCTTAGAACAATGTGATTGTTCCCTCAACTTAGTTGTCTGTTACAGTCAGGATTTCACCTTTCAAAATGATTATAGTGACTAGAAAATGTTACACAGGTACCCAGGTTGCAGTACACTGTCCCAGAAATTTGTCCTTAGATCAAGATCTTACTTAGGAACAGTAAATCTGTAAAAAATTATGTTAAAATGAACTAGCCTACACTCAAAGATGCATGCAATCCTTAATTTGGTTGATGATGGTTCTGAGATGGATCAAGTCTACATCCAGCCACCAAAGCTGGAAAATTATTATTTTTTTCCAATCCCATTTTAGAATTCTCATGAAGAGATTTAAAACCAGATCTAAAAGGCTTAGTAAGCTTCTGGTAAGATAACTGGATTTGTACTAGAATCTTGGAAGAGACTGCATTAGACATTCATTAGATAGATCATTAGATAGATTTATACATATGAAGCTGTTTAAAAATAAATTCATTTCTGGCTCTTGGGACAATGTCCATCAATTTAATCCATTTTAACCCATCTTTAATGGAAACATACTATGATAAGGGAGAAAATAGTAAAGAAGCTTTGAACGAAAGGCTTGCAAATTTGTTATAGATATTCAATATAATAGCACTCTGAATCAATATTTTGAAGCAAAACAATTTATTATATAGATATAATAAGTTAAGATTTGTTGGTTGACAATTGATTGGCTTTTCATCCTGTTTATATTCTTCTGTATTTAGATAACTGATGCCCTCCTGATAAATGTTAACATAAACTTCTGTTAGCTTAAATATATTCCCAATGTTGGTGAAATATAAGCATGCACCCTGTTTCTTCTCTTGTGAACTGTTGTGGCCTCTTTTAGCTGGTCATTTCTAGGTTCAAAGGATGATATTTTTGATGGGAAACCCTTTATCAAAAATGATGCCTGGGAAACATACATTTGCAGTAATTATAGTTTGACTATTTATAGCTTGACTAATAGAATATAGGCAGAATATCTACATCTGTGACCCTAGCAATTCTTGTATTTATCTGCTTTAACCCCATAACACTGTCTCTATTACTTGGGAAAATGAGGTACATTCAGGAAGATTCTGAGCTGTAGTGTTTGATCTTCAACATAATCTGTGTTATGCACTGAATAGGGATAATGAACTTTTATGCCTAATAACTTGATAGTTTAATGGGATGAAAGCAAAGATTAGAAATACAAAAGATGAGTTGTGCTTCTGTTCTCAGCCCGGTTTTAAAGGATCTATTTTAATCATTTATTAGCCATGAGATTCCACTTCTAAACTTGGCCTAGAATGATTTCTTTGGACCAGTAAAAAAGTGCTCAAATATTTACCAAAGGAACAAGAAAAAGAGGAGAGGAGAGGAGAGAAGAGGAGAGGAGAGGAGAGAGAGGAGAGAGAGGAGAGGAGGGGAGGGGAGGGGAGAGGAGAGGAGAGGAGACCTGTTAATGATTCATCGTACAATTGTATTGAAATCATATTTTTTTCAGGGAATTGTTTCTTGTTTCTTTCATTTTCCTAGGGCAGTTAACCACAGCTGCTAATACCTTTCTAGTTAGCCCCATTCATACTTAAATTGATAAGGAAATGAATTCAGCTACATATTCTTTTATTAAGGGGAAAAAAACCTATAACAGAAAATACACACATTAGCACTCTAAGTAGCTTACACCATATCTGGCATACATCTACTCAGAAATAATATGTATAAATTATACCCAAATACATAGACAATGTATTCTAGACATTTTTCTCACTCTTTGGCTCTATACCCTGGAATATGAGTTGTAATCTGTTTCCACACATTAATGTTGTAATTGGCACCTGCTCTCTAAAATTAATCTACTTAAAACTACCCTAAGAACACTCTATCAGTATCTAATTGAAAAACTTTAATTTTCTATATCCAGGGTGGTGCGTTCTGATACTTGAGACACATATATGAGACACCTGGCAAAAATGATACAATGTCAAGATTTCAGTGATCCAGGAAAGAAAGCTTATACAAGATGGCAAGAAAGTTAAAAAGGAAAAGAGGCTCTTAAATCAAGTTTGACTTCTGTTTTCTTTGGAAAAGTTTTGCCATTGCCTCCTTTTGCAATGTTTTCAACTTCCCAGTCTAGCCGGCTGCCCTGGGATTCTCTAGAACAGTATTTCTCAATAGGTTAAGAAACTGCCCTAGAAGTATCCCATTTAAGAGCCTCAGCTCTACTGAGCTTTCAAATTCAGACAAGATTGGCCAGGAACTGCCCACTGCTGAGAAGAAGGAAGGAAGGAAGGAAGGAAGGAAGGAAGGAAGGAAGGAAGGAAGGAAGGAAGGAAGGAAGGAAGGAAGGAAGGAAGGAAGGAAGGAACTTTGCTAACTCATAAGCTAATCAGGTACCCCTCATTTTATTTTTTTCCTATTTGCCAAATATCATTAGTTCATTGCACTAAATATGGTTTTCTTTTTGTGTGCTTTAGAGTCAGTCTTCACTCCTAGCACCTACACAGACAAGTCCATGAAATTTTCATAGTGATATTTTCAAAAGTGACTTCTCATTGCCTTCTTCCTAGGGCTGAGAGAGGGGACTGTACCAAAGTTAGGCAGCTGGCTTTGACTCCAAGCAGGTTTCTAGTCTGGCGCTTTAAACCACTAAATTGGTGTTTATCCCATTTTCACCCATTGTTCAGTGACAAAGTGGTAGGAAAGTAGACTCTGGTATTCGGTTCACATCATTAATTTTTTAATGGTAATATATTAACATCTTGTCAGTCTTAAATAGGTCATCTTCCCAGAAGAGGATGCACAAAAGACAATAAGGTCACTTTCTTGAATTTGACACTTCCAGGTATATTTGACTACAATTCCTATAATGTCGTGATCCTATGCCCAAGAGTTTAGTATTATCCCTATACTATAGTTCAGCCTATACTCTTTAATCTGGCAACCACCAAAAATGTAGGGACTGCAACTCCAAAAATTCCCAGGAAGGATGGCCAAAGGCACCATATGGAAAAAAGCTACTGTAAGTAATGGAAGCCGAAGCTAAAGAGGAATGTTTGGATCAATAAGCATCTAGTCATCTTTATGGTCTACATTATTAGGATAAGGTTCAAGTGATGCAATAAAATGATAGACCAGAAAATATGTTTATGTTTGGCAAGGTTTTAGGGAAGTACAAGAAGGAAAAGCAATGGGATTTAAAAGATTACTGGAATAGCTACAGAGTCATGGTTCCGGTAGATGAGACCAATTAAAAGAACTTCAAGGCAAGGAATTCTTTGTCAAAGAACATTTTTATTTGGCTACAAAATAATGGCATATACAAAGGTGACCCCAAGACTAAATTCCCCTCCCCTTGGTTACAAAGTTACAAGTTGCAATTCCCACCCCAATTAGATGTTATAAATCACATTCACCAATTGTTAGAAATAAGCGGCACTCCTCCCAGCTCTCCAGCCCACCAAAACGTTATCAGTAATGACCTTGGTTCCCATACATGAGATTTGTTTTGGCTAACTTAGAACTTCACTCCCTCCCTCCTTTTCTAAATATGTGGCAACTGAAAATGAAGTGAAAATGGCTTCAGTTCAGTTCGTTGCAATGTTGACATATAGGTTATTACTAAAAACAGGTCAAAATGTCAAGTATTTGTCCATGTGGTCACCAAAAACTGAACTTGACATACTTACTAACTATTCGAATCTGTGTGGAATCTGGCTAAAATACTGTAGAACCTTTTGAATAATGTACATTTAAAGTGTCTCCTAAAGTACTGAACATTGCTACACATTTTACTCTAATTCACATAGTTGCTATATTTAAACTTCCTGAGAATCTTTTTCCAAGTATAGAAATTGTTTTGCTTTCATTTTTTGGAAGTAGAAATTTCCCCATCAAGGACTTCTCTTACATACATTTCTTTGACATAAGTTCTTTTTTTTAAAAAAATATATAATTACCACTGTTAATTCTCAACAGCGTCTTTCAAGAAACATTTGTTTTCCTGATTTGTTTTCCTTTGCTTACTGAGAAAAAAACAAGTATCAGCCAGATTTCATTAAACAGAGGCTTTCCTGTTGTTGTAAGGTTGAATGGTTTGCAGAATGTCCAATCCTAACCCAAGAGAACTGGTGGGAAAATTGTTTTTATATTCCTATGCTAAAATCTACTTGATTCCTAGCTAAAATGAAATAAATCACTTCCATACACCTGTTCAGATGTTAAAGAGAAATAATCTAAAGATAGGTAGGAAAGGGAATGATTTCGTAGTGTTATTTCTATGACACTTCCATATGAATTAGATAAATAAATAATAGGATTTTTTTTAAATGAATGTTTTATATATTCATTGGGTTTTTTTAAATTGTTATAAAGTCACTTCTTCTGAGAGATGGATGGCCATACAAATTTGATAAATAAATATTTCTCAAATTCAAATTCAAACTATTTTACAAGACTCCTGCTTTGATCCAGACAGCTATGACTCAGATCAGTTCAGTTTCAGATTGAGGACTCATCAGAACCTGATGCATAATCTGGTTTAGTCTTCTGTTCATTCCAAGTTTTGAACTGTTCTGGGAACAGGTGCCTGGGAAAGTGTCTTGGCAGAAACCATTAGAATATTGGCAATGTGATATGTGAGAAGGTGCTCCTTCAAAAACCTGCAAGTCCTGTATGACTAGAGTTGACAAGGTTCTCAAAGTTAAAAGTGCCTATTGACACCCCCAAATGATTAATTGATTATCTGCCTCAGCTCTTTCCCCAGATGATTATAACGTAGATGTAGGATGGGATTCTCCCTCATCTATTTCATGATGTTGTTCCTGAGTGATCACTGAGTCATTTGAAATCTGCCCCACCAACTGATCGTATTAGTCCCAGAGAAACACTTTTTTTTTACTGGTCCAACTCAAAAACTGGAGAAATGTGCATTATTTCATATGGAGTTTATATTGGCAAACAGTATTGCAAGGATATGAAAATCTGCAGTGGGGTGCCTTTGGCCATGTTTCCCACATTATCCTGATTCTAGTTTCCATTCTCTTGTGAATCCCACACTTCTCTTGATCTATTCTATCTTGCCTCCCAATTCCTGAAGCTATCACTGTCATAATATTGCTCCAAGATGGTCACCACAGCTCAGGGTCATTACAGTGAATTTTGAAGGATGAATGAGATACTTGGTTGTCATCTCAACCTCCCACTATCATTTGATAATAGTTTCGTGAACTGATCCTCCCTTGCCGCCATTTTATGCAATAATATATTATGGATTTACTGTGATTCCAGATGGCTTTTTAGGGTTTCCTGCATTTGTCAGTAGTTTAAAAACCAACCTTTCATTTCAGTCACTAGCATCAGAGGAAATATTTTGTAAACCACATGGAAATGTAAAGAAATGTATATTGATAAATAGACTGTGGGCAGCAGGGGGGTGAAGTATTGAATGCTCCTAGGATGGTAGTTGAGCAAATTCAGTAGTTAATAAATTTGAGCAGAGCAGAATAAAGATCAGCTCCTGTGGTAAAGCATGGAATCTTCTAGATTTTCCCTGATCAAACAGTTTCTAAAAATAAAAGACTGGGAGACAATGAGATGGAAAAAAGAAAAGAAAAGAAACTCCTCTCTTTTATAAGAGACCAGAGGGGGATTTTATCACAAAAACTGTACTAATTATATGGTGGATCTTATGTCATCAATTCTAATAGTCTCACTTCTTTTCTTCCTATGAGGTCATCTTTTAGGTTCGCAGTATTCTAGAGGAGACCCTTCTTTAAATTGAAGGGGAATATTAAAGTCCATTGTAAAAAATATATATTCAATGAAATTTAGTATTGTGATCAAGATGATAGAGGACAATGGGAAGAGGCCCACCAAGGAAGGATTTGCTTACAGCAGCCTAGCTGCACCCACAAACGTGAAGTAGCTCAAGTGGATACTGCAATGGCTACAACTTGACCCTGTGAAAGAATCCCTTGGGGGAGATTCAAGAGAGGATGGGCTCCTGCATTGTTCCTTGACAATATTTGTCACTCTTGTCTCTCTTGGTTCCAGATGAAGACAGAGTAACAACATATCTCTGTTTTTCTAGACAACCAACTAAAGTCTTTTCTCACCCAAATTCTGTTGTCATTTCTGACTGGAGAATCCCCTGCTAACAAATTGGCACCATACAAACTGTATACTGTTGTATACAGTACTGCTCCTTACAGCTCAGCAGGACTCTGTGCAGAAAAGTAAACTAAATAAACTAAATCTTTTGGAGACCCAGAATTTGAACTGAGCACATCAGACTCATCTACTCAACCCTGGGTAAATAAAAGTATATTTTGAACTATCTCACTCTGACTTACGATCTGGGCTTGGAGCAACTATAACACATAATTTATTTGACTATCTAAGTCCATCAAGCTATCTTCAACCCCTCTTTCTTCTGAATCACAGGTATCTTTCAGGTGGTGCTTCAACCAGTTGTTCTCTGCTCCTGGGGCTCCGTGAGCCACCTACACGTATCCTGTCTGCCAGCAGGTGCATTAAGAGGGAGTGTCTCGGAGCTTAGGTCTCTTCTACAATGCAGCACAAAAGTTTGAAGAGGAAAGTACCATCAGCTCCAAAACAGCAAGTTCTGTCAACATAGCAATTAAGCTGTCAACATTTTTATGTGATCTCAGTTTGTGCTTTTGTTAACCCTTCCTTTGTATTTTTCTATGCTTCTCCTTGCTTACCGTTTTAATAAGAATTGTGACTCATTGCATTTAATCACTGAAAGGATTTTTTAAAGAAAGAAACTTTATTTTCTCAGCTTGTTACATTCCTGTCTATTCTACCCAATGCCAAGACTACATGTTGCTGTATTTGCTTGTTTAGCAAATGTAGCACATCACACTGTCATGTTTGTGTTTTAGATCACAATAATCTAGCTACCAAAGTATTCATTTCAGAAGTATCAGTTTAAGAAAGGGAAAGGAGAGGGACACAAAGAGACAGAGACAGAGAGATTTTTGCATTCAAATGAGGAAGCTGATTTTTTTTGTTAAACAGAGTTGTATGTTTAAAGATTATTCTTTGATAAGGAAAGGCAGTCATTAATGTTTTAATATTTAATTTTCTAGAGAAGAATGAGTCATTTTTTTTTAGAAATAAAGAGGAGCTTCTGCAGCCATCAGCATAATCTCAATTACTTGCCAAATTGTTAACAGAATAACAGAGTTGGAAGGGACTTTGGAGGTCTTCTAGTTGAACCCCTTACTCAAGCAGGAAACCTTGTACTATTTCAGACAAATGGTTGTCCAATTTCTTCTTAAAATCCTCCAACGCTGGAGCACTCACAACTTCTGGAGGCAGGTTGTTCCACTGATTAATTGTTCTAACTGTCAAGAAATTCTCCTTAGTTCTAGATTGGCTCTCTCCTTGATTAGTTCCTATCCATTGCTTCTTGTCCTGCCTTCAGATGCTTTGGAAAATAAGTTGGCTCCCTCTTCTTTGTGGAACCCCCTTAGATATCAGAATACTGCTATCATATCACCCCTAGTCCTTCTTTTCATTAAACTAGACATATCCAATTCCTGCAACCATTCTCCATATTTTTTATTGTTGAATGGAAGACATCCAGGCATTCTGAAAATTGTTCTGAACACTGCATACATAAGAGTGGATGACTAGGTCTACATACCCAGAATGCATGAAACTGATTCTGCTGGAGTACTCTATACTTTTAGCATTTAATATAAGTGCCTAAAGGAAGAAGTCCTGTGAAGGTGGGAACCTCCTTCTTTTTCCATACTGAATGGTGATCTTCACTTACAACATTAAAATGCTCTGAGCTAAGGTTCTTGTGCTAAATGCACCAAGTTTTCATCAATATCTGTATTATATGTCTGATACTGGGTCATATGTGTTTAATTTAGCTATAATGGCAGTCATATTTTACAGAGGAAGTCCTCTGTTTGAAAGATTGTGCAATTTATGTCTAGTATGAAGATAAGACAGGGGAATAAACATGCATGTATATATCATTATTTAGCAACTGAATAGTTGAATAGAATAGAGATGGAAGAGACCTTGGAGATCTTCTAGTCCAGCCCCCTTCTCAAGCAGGAGAACCTATTACATCTCAGACAACTGACCATCTAGCCTCTTTTTAAAAATCTCCAGTGATGGAGCGCCCACGATTTCTGGATTCCACTGGTTAATTGTCCTCACTGTCAGGAAGTTTCTCCTTACTTCCAGGTTGCTTCTCTCTGTCTGTCTCTCTGTCTCTCTGTCTCTCTGTCTCTGTCTCTCTCTGTCTGTCTGTCTGTCTGTCTGTCTGTCTGTCTGTCTGTCTGTCTGTCTGTCTGTCTGTCTGTCTGTCTGTCTCTCTCTCTCTCTTTCTCTCTCTCTCTCTCTCTCTCTCTCTCTCTCTCTCTCTCTCTCTCTCTCTCTCTCTCTCTCTCTGTGTGTGTATATATATATATAATTATTACTTTTGTAGGGTTAGGGTTAGAATTAGGGGTGGGCGTTTTTAAAAAATAACATTATTAATATTTAGCAAGCAGCATATTGTCTGGGTTCATGTATTTAAAAAGCAATAAGTAAGCAATAAGTTTCTATATTGTCATAAACATCTAAGAGGGTGGTTTGGACAAAACTCAGCAGCACTTTTTTGTGCGGCTGCTGATAAAAACAGGATCGCCAACATGATCGCCAACGTCCAATAACGGATATGGCACAAGAAGAAGAAGAATTGTCATAATCAATAAAGTTAGTTAATCGTTCAATAGTCTTTTTCTTACTAGTATATATTCAATGTTGCATAGTACATATCATGTTCCTTTCTCTCTAACTCGTTTACTTCTCTCTTTGATAATTTTCCAATCATTTTTTCTTGTTCTGCCCTCTGGTGCTTTGGTGAATAACGTGATGCCCCCTTCTTTGTGGCAGCCCCTCAAATACTGGAATACTGCTATCATATCTCCCCTATTTCTTCTTTTCTTTAGACTAACCAAACCCAAGTCCTGCAGCCGTTCTTCATATGTTTTAGTCTACAAGCCTTTGATCATCTTAGTTGCTCTTCTCTGAATTTTTTCCAAACTCTCAACATCTTTTTTGTGATATGGTGACCAAAATTGGCTGCAGTACTAGGGTTTTATAAAGCAGTACGGAGCTGAT
>NW_015386969.1:814863-840729 GCF_001527695.2 Protobothrops mucrosquamatus
AACGGCTTGTGGACATAGATTTGCAATATTTAAGAGCCAGAGCCAACAAAACCTGCTCCCCTTTGATCTTCAGCCATTCTAATAATTATGGATTGAGGATGGCTTCATATTTCTATACTCTAACCATCCCCAAGTATAGAAGAGTCTTTTCCCTGGCCCGTTTCAATGTCTTGCCCTCAGCACTACTCGATGGGCGATTCAAGAGGCTCCTGTTTAGTGAGCGACTATGCTCCTGTGATAGGGCTGAAGTTGAAACTGTGGAGCATGTCTTATCATACTGCCCTATGTATAACATAGGCAAAATTAAATTATTGTCTCTCCTTGGAATTGATCCCTCTGGTTCTAATGTTAGTAATTTGGTTTTATATTGTCTAGGGGATGGCTCCTCCTATATTACTTCTCAGGTTTCTAAATTTCTTTTAAGAGCTGTAACTATTAGAGGAGAACATTGTAATTCCCTTTAGCCAAGACTTCTGGTGTTTAATTGCTTATGATTATATTTTTCTTGTGTTTTCTTTTGTTGCACTTGCATTTTGGTCTGTGACCGCAAAATAAATTATTATTATTATTATTATAAAGCCATACTAATACCTTGCGTGATCTTGATTCTATGCCTCTGTTTATACAACCCAGGATAACTCTTTTATACTAAGCAGTAATGTCTTTTATTTCTATTTAAATGAATTATAAAATTACGATAATTGAGTCCTATAGAATATGCATAGAAATGTCCTTAGCATATAATGTAGTGTTTATTTACACACAATATAACATTAGAACAATGTGGGAAAATACTGTGTCACTTAATTTAATGGGAAGAGGAAAAAATAGATACAAGAGTTAAAGTGAAAGCCAAAGTAGAGTAATAAACTATACATGGCACAAGGACTCCTATACAACAAAATATCTTGGAGAAACCAGTTTGGGAAGATAATATGGAGCAGGAAAATAGGCAAGAGGAAGTTTTGAATGTCTGTGAAATCCTTTTGTCTCCTGTCACTTCTTATTCCAAAATAGGACTTTGACCAGCCTCATCTCATGTTTCCAGTTTTTTTTCCACCTCTGGAGTTCTATGCACAAATTGTGGAGACCCACTTTTGAGCATCATGTTGAAAATTTGAGCTTATCAAACCTATTACATCAAGAAGGAGCTTTGATATTTATTTTTACAATTGTCTAGATATAGTTTAAAAGTAACCTATGGGCTAACCATCATTTTGAATGTCTTAAGATCAGCCCGTTTTTTTTCTATTCTTTTTCCTGATATCTGTACACTTTATGAAATAAGGGACTTTTTTTTAAGAGAGAAGAGGTACTTCCAGATAGGAGATTATAAATGTTAGGGTTCACATTATAACTATAGGTTCAAATTACATCTATTTGAAATTTTAAATGTTGTAAGATATGCATTGCAAATTCAGACTAGTTCAATTTGTAAAATATAATTTAACTTCCAGGCAACTTAAATTGGGACAGTAGTCAGGAGTAGTCAAGTTCAGTAGTCATGAATTTAATAAATGTAATATAAAAAAGGAGTGGCAGTTATAGAGGTTATAGAGGTCAGTTGCACCTGTTGGTTCTCCCTGGATACACCTAAAACTCTCAACTGAAGGGACTAGCATGTTGCAATGAAATCCAATGAAATAAATAAATTTGTATACACTGCTTCTGGATGTGCACATGTGCACAATATGCAAGACCATGCACATGTAAATATAGGTTTCAACCTCCATCTAGTAATAGGAATTCTTTTGGCAAATTAAAACTTTCCTTTAATAAATTTCTAAAATGTTTTAAACAGGGAAAAAACAATAATATACAAGTAATACAAAGCAAAAAACAATCCACTATTCAAGTGTACAGCAGGCATTTCATGCCAAATCTATAAAAGTGTCTGGGAGAAGAAGAATGTCTTTTTCAGGTACTCAAAAAGCATTAATGTCAGGATTAGGTGTGCCTGGCATTCCAGAAGTGAAAAAAATGCTTCCCTTGTTCCTGCCTGCTTTTTTTTACATTGTAGGAAAGCTGGAAGAAGCTTCCAAAAATAATGAAAGGACTAAGCACACAGCAGGCTCACAAATGCATACAAATGATTAAACAAAAACCAAACAAACCACATTGTTATGCTATGGTATTTATTTTATTCTTAAATTATTCATCAATTTCAGTTCTCTGGCCCAAGTATGCCTATTTTATATGTAAGTACTGTACATTTTAATGTCTCCGTAAAGATAATTTAAATATATAATGGCGTTATAAAAAATACAGCAGCAAATAGAAACAATAATATTGATTGATTGATTATGTGCCAATATTAACTCTTGGAGGGCTACCTAGAAAGGCCTTCTCCAGGATTAACTTTCCTAACCCCAAATCTTCCAATAGTCACTTTGTTATTGGTTGCCCTTGTTTTTTCTTTTATTTCCCCTTTCCCAGAATTGTGAACTTCTCAAGGGATATTGTGGATATCCACAATTTGGATATTGTGTCCAAAATCCCATCATTTGTGCCTTGAGTGAAAACTTTGAGTTGATTTGTTCAATGGTCCCTTTGTTTGTTTTCTTGGCTGTCCATGGTATTCTCAACAATCTTCTCTAACACTAAATTTCCAAAAGTGTCAATATTGTTTCTTCCCTTTTTTGAAGTCCAACTTTTGCTTCCATAATGTCACCGTGAAAATCATTGCCTGAGTGATTCTGATCTTTGAAGATATAGACAATTCATAGCATCTGAATATCTTTCCCGAGGACTTCGTTATTACCCTACCAAATTCTGTTCTTGACTGCTAGTTCCTTTATTATTGATAATCCTAAAAAGCAGAAACTGTTTATTGATTTCATTGTCATTTCTGAAGCTGGTTGCTGTACCTGTTGTCATGTTTCGGTTCTTGTTATATTTAATCATGTGAGAACCATGGTGTAGTAGTTAAGGCATTAAGCTGGAAACTGGGAGACCGTGAGTTGTAGTCCTGCCTTAGACACAAAGCCACCTGGGTGATTTTGGGCCAGTTAGTTTTTCTCAGCCTTAGGAAGGAAGTAATGGCCAACCTCTTCTGAAGGGCCTTGCCACAAAAACAGGGACTTGTCCAGGCAGTCTCCAAGAACTGGACATAATTGAAGGGGAAAAAATAAACATAACATTTTTTCCACAGAGCTTCTCGACTTTAATCACTGGAACTTGTAGATCATTTTCAGTCATTGGAATAGTATCATCAGTGTGGAGTAGATTATTGATGTTTTTCATGCAAGTCCTTCTTCTAATCCATGCGCATCTTCCTCTAATTGTCAACTCTACAAATGAGCATGGCTGCAGCCATTTTTTCTTCTCATTCTAGATTGCCACATAGAACGGAGGGAGGGGGGTTGCCCAGGTGCTTCATTAGTCAAAATAATCTTCTGTCCCATGGGAACCAAGGTCATTGGCTGCTCTCATGACCAGAGACTGGCCGTTGCATAAAAAAGCTCACCAAATGAAAATATTGGAGAACGTAGTTGCTTGCATAGTTTTGTGGGTGGGACATTATACTTTGTAATTGGGCAATTGTTACTTGTATATTCAGACTTGGTTTTACTCTTGACCATGCTGATACTTTGTAACTAATAAACATGTTCTTTGAGGAATTTTCAAGCCTCGGAGTTCTGCTTTATTCATCTCTGTCTGTCGGAACCATGACACTAATCAAGCTTGCTTAATATATATTCAGCATATAAATAATAAAAATACTAAACTCAAAACAAGAAATAACATATCAGTTCATTTATTTAGCTTTGGGAAATCTTTATTTAGAAAACTTCTCTTTACTTCTATCTGGCCTGCAGAACTGAGTCTCCCTGAAGCTTATAAAGCCCTGATCCTGTTGAGCATTTATATAGTTGTAAAAAACCTGCCTTTTCAGCAGATTCAAGAGTAGATCTCCTTCTAATGCTCCATCTTGCTTGGTGGGAATACCCTTGAATACCCTCCCCAGATGTGTAATATGTATTTTGTCATTATTTTCCTTCCTCATGAGAGCTACCTAGAATTACTTTGGTGACTGAGGCAGCAAATACATTGATAAATATGTTTATTTAGACAAGTGCGATAAGAACTATTGCATGTCAGTACACTCAGTGAACCCTAAATCTTGGAGATTCAGATTGTTTCTAAGATAACAATATCATTTTGAGAATGATTTTGCTTCTTCATGGCATTTGCACATCCAAAACCTTACAGACCATTAAGCTATTTTAACATACAGTAATCTATTGTAGATAACCATTCAGTCAGGATGAGAAATCAACATTCTTAGGTTCAGCCAAACTACAACCCCAGGAGCTTCAAGAGAATCTGTAATATATAAATCAATATTAAATTAATATCAGTGATCATTTAGATATGTTGAAGGGAAATCTGAACCTCCAGTGATGAAATCTTAGGAATACCTGCCAGAGTGAAACCAGGTGTCCCCCAAAGAAAAAACATAGTCTTTTAGGCTGCAAATTTCATTTATTTTTATTAGAGTTATATTGTACTTCTCATTTATGGAAAAATACTATATCATGCTCCAACATCAAGAGAAATGAATTGTTCAGAGCTTCCCATCCCACAATCCTGATTTACAGTATAAAGTACAAGGGGTTCATGAGAAGCCGTGAAAGAAAAGTGTGCAGGAGTTTAAACCATTTTTTCTAGAACATCTCCCATAGTCCATAGATGAGAAACTATTTGTTGGGAGTAGATTATAGAGTCCACAATCCCCTGTGCTTTGTACCTTGGGTATATTTGTGATTCTCCCAGTGACACTCACTTCATTGTTACAGAAGAAAAAGATTTTCTTAGGCTGTAATCTCCTGTACCAGATCTTTCAGGAGGTAATTGCAGAATCCCCATAAAGCCTTCAGGACAATTCACTGAAACCACTAATCTGCAGCCACTGAAGGCATGTTTATTCTAGCGCACAATCTTACAATGACTGAAAAGCGAAATATGGCCAATCTGCGAAAACATCAGTGGTCTCCTGGGATGTTTGAATAAAAGATCACAAAGGCTAGCAAGTAAAACTCTGGCCATTCAGGGATCTTGGAGTCCTAGTGAACAATCCCTTAAATATGAGCCAGCAGTGTGCTGCAGCTGCCCCCCCCCCCAAAAAAAATGCAGTCTTAGGCTGCATTAACAGAAAGATAGAATCAAGTTCATAAGAAGTGATAGTACACCTTTATAATGCCTTGGTAAGACGACCACACTTGAAATGCTGCATCCAATTTTGGTCATCACAATATAAAAAATATGTAGAGACTCTGGAAAGAGTGCAGAGAAGAGCGACAAAGATGGGGGCTGAAAGCTGATACATATGAAGAACACTTGCAGGAACTTCTAGTCTAGCGAAAAGAAGTTTTAGGAGTGACATGACAGCAGTGTTCTAATATTTGAGAGGCTGCCACAAAGAAGAGAGGTCAACCTATTTTCCAAAGCACCAGAAGGCAAATCAAGAAACAATGGATGGAAACTAATCAAGGAGAGAACCAACCTAGAACTAGAGGAGAAATTTCCTATCAGTGAGAACAATTAACCAGTGGAAGAGCTTGCCTTCAGAAGTTGTGAATGCTCCATCACTGGAGGCTTTTAAGAAGAGACTGAACAGCCACTTGTCTGGAATTGTATAGGTTTCCTGATTGAGCAGGGAGTTGGACTAGAAAACCTCCATAGTCCCTTCCAACTGTGTTATTCTGGCTACCTCTGAATGGGGAAAAGTGATTTAATTAGCTTCTTCTTCCCGTTAGTGGGAGAGAAGCAGCAGGCACCATAACAAAAGATTCAGATAACTGGGTGTAGTCATTAATTTAATTTCATGATGGTTAGACCCAGCTACTTAATACCGCTCAGTGATGGAGTGGAATATAAATACTGAAGGAGTTGGGCGGACAGATGTCAAAAGGAGTGCCAAGACAATAGGGCCTTGGCAGCTGTCTAAGGATGAAATGTGAAGGCCAAATCTACTAGTACCAACCTAACTAAATTTCTCCAGAATTTTAATGCACTGATGTTCTCATCACAAATTCACATTGCTTTTGTTTTTCACCAAGAAACAAAGAAAAAAACAATTTGCATGACTTTTCACCCACAGATACAGAGCCAACTAAAAAAAGAATTATTTTCAAGTTATCTGTGGCTGCAGATGACCGAGTCCATTTTTTTAAAACAGTTCTTACTCTTCCAACACAATGGAATGTTGGAAAGAAATTGCATAAAGAGTGTTGGGACTCTGACTGTCCATCAGTATGATAGCACTCTGAAAATTTGTATAAAATGGAAGAGAAACTGGCAAAAGAAAGATCAAGTGTAAAAGGGGACTGGGCTGTCTGCGAACCACAAAGAAAAAGTCCTTCAAATATTCCTTACAACTGGGTAGCTGCTCAGAAAGTAATCAATGTATCCGTTCTGAGCCTTCTTCCTGTCTTCTCCCTGGTCAGGTGACCCAAAGCAGAGATTTTATCAAAGTGTTGGAAAAGCTTCACAAACTATGCTCTGCATGCTTTTGCTGTAAATGTATAATATTATTACATTTGTTTTATTGCAACATTATACCTTCTAAAGTAAGGGTCCCCAACCCCCGGGCCATAGCCCACTGCCGAGTTGTGGCCTGTTCAGAACCAGGTCTCAGAGGTGGGGGCAAGCACACACTTGAGTACTCAGCACACAGACGAGCTGCATGCACACACTTGCCTGCCCACTACTCATGAGGAACCATCCCCTTTCCTCCCTCCACCAGTCTGCAAAGCCAGAAAGGTTGGAGACCTCTGTTCTAAAGTAAAGAATCTTTCAAACTCAGCTTGACTTTCTTTGCCTTTCTTCCAGATTTTTTTAAAAATTTCCTAATCTAAAATAGAGTCCTGGGATTTTCTGCTTGTCTCCCATCCAAGTTATAATAAAATTGTAATCTAGCTAGTATAAAGAATACCCACACTGAATTATAGAGCATTTGACTCAATAAATCAGCTTTTTAGAAAAAGTTGTATTCTTGATTGCATAATACTGAATTAAGTGTGATCGAGAAAGAATTAAGTTAAGTTACTTATCATCAAACTGCCTATTGAGTGCATCTCTTTATCTCTTCAAGAAACAGATAATGGTTAAAAAACTGGTCTGTTACTTAACTATTATAAGATGTACACTAATTTATTGCCCCAGTGCAGTGGTGGGATTCAGCCAGTTCACAGCACTTCGGCAGAACTGGTAGCTAATTTTTTGTTGCCCAGGCCCAGAATGGACTTCCGGAAGCGGCATCCACACAGAGAACCGGTTGTTTACATATTTGAATTCCACCACTGCCCCAATGGTATTACAAGTTATAATGCTACCTTTAAATATATTCCTTCTGAAAGCCTTATATTAATTTCTGAGGACTAGTAAAGTTTCTGCTGACTTGGTAAGCAATTGTCATACATATTAAATAGTAATACAAAAATAGATACTGGGTACATAGATTACAGATTATATTATTTTGGATTATTATTCTGCCAATATGTTTTTAACAAAAGACATTGAGCATCTGATAATATGCCATTATTAATTGTTATTCTGTATATAACTTCAGGAAAATGAAATCAGCAAAGTGGTAAGGAAAAGAACTCTGATACATAACAGAGGAAATTTTTGAAATGAATTTTTCCTAAATATGAATTTCCCCATTTTATTAATTGGATTAATATATCACTTTATAACCTTTGGTCAAGTTATTACAGATGGAATTATCTCTTCCTCTATCAAACTCTCTATGAAACTCATTATGGATCTCCTTTACATCCCCTTATTTTTAATTTGAAACACTACTTTTCTTGATTTAGACAAACAGATGATATTTTCACACAACAGTTGAACAAACAGATTTTATATGACAATGCTCTGCTTTATTGATAATTACATATTTTCTGTACCAAGAATTATGGACAGTGTGCAACAGTTTAGTAATTTATTAGGTCATTGGGTTAATTGGACTCTCATTTACATTCAATAGGCTCTAATGTTTCAATGAAAATTTATAATAATTGCAACTTTAAATGTTGTTTTTAAATATTTAGGAAAAATTATTCCAAGAGAACTTGGAATATTAGTATCATTTGCAAATGTTAATATATCAAATCTCTGATAAGATTGACCCTGGGTTTATTGTGTTTATAAGGGAAGGGAAATGTAAAAATGAATATTACTTTAAAATGGATTTATTCAGAAGTAGTTTGTTAAGGCACCAAGCTAGAACTCTGGAGGCTGTGAGTCCTGACTTAAGGATGAAAGCTGGCTGGGTGACTTTGGGCCAGTCACTCTCTCTCAGCTGATGAAATCAGGCTCAAGTGACATCCATTCCTATCACAACCAATCAACATTCGATTAAACTAGAAAAAAGAGCAGAATCTGCACTTGTGGGGAAAAATGCTAGGAAGAAAAAAAATGTATTATTTTAAGCAGACTGTACGATATTCTAAAAAGAGCATACATACCCCTTGTATTATTTTATCAAAATAACAGCTATCATATTATGATAGATTTTTAATTTTTACATTTACATGTTATATTTATTGTCATATATGTTCTATTTCTCAGTGAAATACAAGTAATCTGGTTAAAAAAATACATCACTGAAGACAAATTAGAAAGTTATCATGTGGCTTTTATAACATTATGACAGAACCTTGGCTCAATTTTTAGTCATAGCTTTATTATATTATCTATTGAACTTTTGACTATATGAAGAATTATGGATTTGTTTTTTACTTTCTAATGCTGGAAAGCTAGTTTGGCACAAGATTTACAATCCAGGATCATAGATATGTATTTTCTTTCTACTTATGAATTGGGTATCTGTTGATGGAATGAAAAAACTGATCAATATTACTCTTTCTGGTCAGGTTTAATGATGTGCTTATAACTTAAGCTGAATGATTTTCTATATGTGACATAATATGTTTCCGTTCTTTCCTTTTTTCTTTATCTTTATCCTTTTTTCTCCATTCCTTCTTTCCTTTTTTGTATCATTCTTTTTAATAAATTGAAGGTTGGACACCTACCAAAACAAGTGTTGCAACCCAATTTTATCTCTGACCATGTAGAAATAAAAATGGCTGTTGCTTTGTTTCTACTTCCTGTGCGTTGTAATTCTTTCTGTACTCAGAGCTATGGAGAGCAGTCATTGGTGAGTAAATTCTATTATGCAACACCAGTAATATCTAACACTGCTTCTATATTTAATCCTCAAGGCCATTTTAGGACAGTCTTAAAATGTAAAGTATCTGATCGAATCGAATCTAATCTAATCTAATCTGTAATCTATTTTTTTGTCTTTCTTGCTTCTTCCTTACTCTTTGATTGTTTTTGCTTTTGGTTTGGCCACATCTTCTCTGATTAAGAGTTTTGTGTTAATTTCATTTTTTAAAATAAATTAAATCCAGCTATGTTTTTTCAATAGTGAATCCTACAGTCTAGCAGCTGCCATGAGAGAGTTCAATCCTTTATACCAGTTTTCCACCTCTTTAGCCAGGAGGAGATGTATTTGGGCTTCTCCTGAGCAGGACAAT
Organism: Protobothrops mucrosquamatus; assembly: GCF_001527695.2. NCBI lineage: Eukaryota > Metazoa > Chordata > Lepidosauria > Squamata > Viperidae > Protobothrops > Protobothrops mucrosquamatus. Next base: position 824,412 of record NW_015386969.1, read on the forward strand.
ATTAATCAGCAATTTTCAAATGCAGTCAGAAAAGATTTTAAAGAGGTGAAAGATGGCAAAACATCTTTTGTGATTAATTTGTTTCTGGTGCTGCTTGTGCTGCTGTTTTGATAATTGTAGCTGTAATTTTATTTATCATAAAAGCTTAGATGACAGGCAGCTCAAGAAATTCAGCCATAACTTTATGATTTCTGCTCTGGTAAGAGCAGAAACCAGGAGAGAATTCATAACACCATTCAGATATCTTATTAAGTAATTTCAATCCTCTCAGGTTGACCTCAGGTTAGGACTTCAGCTGATTTCCAGCCAGCATAGTCTCCACCCACAATGTGCTACTAAATCATGTTTTGATGTATGTTTTGTTACAGTTCAGAGGTTTTTATATGCTCAGAAAAGAGAACCAACCTAGAATTAAGAAATTTCCTGACAATTAGAACAATTACAGTAATCAGTGGAATGACTTGCCTCCAGAAGTTATAGGTGTTTCAATTCTGAAGGTTTTTAAGAAGCGATTGGACAACCATTTGTCTGAAATGGTATAGGGTTTCCTGGTTAAGCTGGGGGTGGACTAGAAATCCTCCAAGGTCCCTTCCAATTCAGTTATTCTGTTATTATTCTGTTATTTATATGTTCTATTAACCATCCTGATGTCCTCTTCGGGTGCAGATGAAGTTGGTCATACGTTGATATATCAAGGTTTAAAAGAAATTAGCCTGACAGGCCATTATAGTCAACAGCAAGATATATTGAAAAATGAAGCCATCACATTCAGAGATAGCACCATTTCATGCAATCACCATGCAACATCTGCTGTCTTCTGGCTGTGTTGCAGCTGCTGATGTGATTGCTTTCATTTCATCTGCTCAATCCAGACAACAAAACAGTAAGAAGCTTCATCTTTTCTCCCTGGAGATGGTCCAGATGTACTCATAGAAAAAGGCAAATAAAAGGGCATCTGCAAAACTCAGAGAAGGAGGGAGAGGCCTTTAAAACCTAGCAGAACCTCTTACTGTCATATTAAACATTCTGGGTTTCTTCACATCATCTCCTTTTCTTATTTCTCCTTTTCTTGACTTATACAGGCCAACCAAATTAGTATTGGCATCCAAAGAATAAGATTCCCTTGGAGGTACTGATCTGCAAAAACACAATAATGATTTTTTGCCACTGTTTCATAAAAAACCCTGATATTTCTCCCACTCACTACCACCTTGTATACTCACTTGTACTTTACCTGCTTCTAAATTGCTATATACAGAAAATTTCCCTTGAAACTCAACAGATTTTACACTTTTTTAGCTATGTTAAACGTTTATTGTATCCAAGAAATGGAAGCTAGATGAAATTATAAGACATTTGGTAGACTTTTACATACTGCCAGAAAGGGAGAATGTGGTAAAGAATTAATAGGATAAGTTCAAGAGTCTTATTCTTCTATTTTAGAGTTCTTGATTATAAATGAAGAACATATCAGAAACAGCTCGGGAACTATACTTGGTCATACCAGCCATACTTGAATAAGGTGACTGAGTTCCAAAGAGGACAGGTATCCATTTCTTGTGTAAGCAGCAACAACTAAAATTCCCATTTCTATAAAAAATAGAGGAAGCAAGTCCTTCCTATGCACCAGGCCATTCTACATACCATTCTAGATTATGGCAAGACCTCTCTGAACTTAACTGATGTCAAACCTCTAAAAGTAATAATTGGGTTCAAGTACTATTGACCGGATTAGGAAATTTGAAGGCCGTAGCTGTGTTTTTTTAAACAACAACAACAACAACAACATTCTGGAAAAAGCCCAATAGCAGACCAGTTCCTACATGGACCTCTTCATATATATAGACCCATGCTTCAGATGAACTCCCTTAACTGAACGTAGCTGATCTTAGAAAACCAAATGTAGCTGATCTTAGAAAACCAAATCCAGGCCTGTGATTTGGAATGGAAAGCTGGAAAAGATTCAGAAGGACTGAACAATAGCCAGCCACTTGTTGACAAGAAAACAACACAGAGCCAAAGAACTACGTAGGAACTGAGCTTGTCTTGAATATTGAGATATGTGAGATCTTCCACTGTCATTTGAAGCAGGATATCAAGAGTAAGGGCTACCCCTTATTATTTGTATATTATGAATCTGATTACTATACAGATGATAAGGTGCTCAGAGTCTTTTGATTGGAGCAGTATATAAAACTGAGTAAATAAATAGGGGGTAAAACAGAAGTTAAGAAAAGAGAATAGGTGCAAACCTTTCAGCTTACTCCATAGCTGAGCACAGTTCAACCATATATACTTGCATTTCTAACAAATTAAATGATTATTTTAAGGATAGATTTATTACATGTTGTGGATCTTTATGCAGGTTCTACATAGATTTTTTTTTACTAGCTATAGCTCAGAGACACATAGGATATCTATGGCTGTTGTGTTTGGAGTCATATATATAGGCTTGAATATATAGCCTTGCCTGTTGCTAGGTTTTACAAATGTATTGTCTCTGCTCCATAAAGTTCCATTCCCCTTGTTATTAGTGGTGAGCCCAAGTAAAGGTTGTTTTATGTGTGCCAAGGGTGGACTCAGATGGAAACAACAAACACTTGAGGCTGCAAGACAAGTTATTCAAGTGGCTTGTGGGAAGGTATTTGGGCTTTTCCCTGTTCCTCTTCCTCATCGTTGTTGTTCTCAACTGCATGCAACTTCAGTGGTACTTCTTTGATTCTAAACTTAGCTCAGTTGTTCCCAATTTGGCACTTTCTAGATCTTGTGGAGTGCAATTTTGGGCAAATAGAGGTTATAATTCAATAGATCTGGAGGTTCAAAGGTTCCAATGCTCCATTTAATTCTGTATTAAATCACTTGCCAGTGAGATCTTAAATGGGACAATTCCTTAAACCTGGAAAGGAACCAACTTTCAAACAAAACATTGTTGTAAATAAAGAGGATGCTGGAGGCAGATGTCCCGTTTTACAGTATGCCAGCTTCACATTTCCTTATTTTTTAATTAAAAGGATTACACCCAAAAAAAAGGGGGGGAGAGGAGTGGGCAATAAATTTGAGAGGCACCAAGAGAAATGAATAGCTCCCCCTGCATTACTTTAACAAAACAAATAGAGCATGAGTTGCAATGACCAATCTAGCTGTAATATCTGCTAATAATAATTAAATAATGTGAAAAATATCCAAAATATCAACCGTTCTTTCTTTTGTTCAACTTCAATTTTCATATGAAAAAAAAGCTAGTTCTAAAAATTCTAAAACTGTGCCTCAAAAGTGACCTGACCCTTTTGATTTGTTTACTTGCTGCTGTCATAACATCTTTCTTATTTTTACAGTTATTTATCTACGTCACATAGCCTGGGACTAATGTCCTCAGGCTAATTGACTAGCATAGTGAAAAAACACCAATCCAATCCAAATAGAACAAAACAAACCACATGATTTGAAACATGTGAAGGGGAGAGGACTCATTATTTGTCAGTCTAGTTGTTTTTTTGTTTAAAGATAGTTTAAACACAGACAATCAGGGAAGCAATGGCCTAATTTACCGGCAGCAGACACCCTGGAAATCCTGAAGACCCTAGAATGAAGGGTGAAGCTGTATTCTATGGTTCTCTCATTGCCTATTATCTCAAGAAGATGGAGAAAAGGTTGCTTGTAGATCTCTTGTAGACCATGGAAGCACTGATAGCTGTGATTGAGAAGATGTAGCCAAAGAATCTCCATCATCCATGTGAAGTGGTGAAGTATGGAAGTGCAGGTTGGCTGAGAAGTTCCTCTGTGGATCAGAATGAAAATAAGATCACTCCATCTTAGCCCATAGCAAGATTTGATTCTAATGGTCTGCATGCATCCTTTTTTTAGTTCTGTGTTTATTAAATGTATATCCTGTGTTTCTTCTCGGTACAGTATTATTTCATTCAGTTTTATTTCCACAACATTACCCCTATAGGATAGGTTTGGCTAAAAAGAACATGACCAGCTCAAAGTCATCCAGAAAGATTTCACGAATGGGAACAGATTTGAACCCTGAGCCTCTCCAATCCTAGGCTGACACTTTAAACCAGGGGTCCGCAATTTATGGTCTGCAGCCCGGTATCGGGCCCCAGCCTGTTGGCCAACAGGCCCTGGGAATAGCTGGCAAGCCCCGCCCCACTCGCAGTAGCACTGCTGTGTGGGCACTAGCGGCCCCATTTACACATGTATGGAGACGCTAGCACCGCTGCATCACATGGGCACGTGCAGGCCGTTTGTGCATGCGCATAGGCAGCAATACACACGCCATGGGTGCACGTGGCCCACTGACGCATGTGCGCATACACTGGCGCCACATTTCCCTGCTGCTCCCTTTCCTTCCGGGCCACCAAGCCAGAAAGGTTGAGGAACTCTGCTTTAAACTTTACACCGAATTGACTTTGCAGATCTTATACCTATGATAGATTTTAGTGATTAAATAAAGTTGTAATATTTTATCCAACTGCAGTTATTATGAGAAAAGAAACAATGACAGAAGCTGTTTGACTCATCCATTCTGTACATGTTTGGGATTCTTTCAGAATTTAAGGGAAATGGGTAATTGGAAGATGTATTGTGTAACTGCAATTTGCAGTAATTTTCATCTGGAGTTTTTGCACAGACCTTTGCCAGGGAATTATGAAGCTTCCCTGACATTATGAGTTTAGGATTGTGTGTCTTCAATTAGCAGCATTTCATAAATATCTGATGGGCACACCCAAATCAGATTACAACTGAGTCATATAAATTAAGAATACCCAATTCTAAACTAGCTTGTGCCTTCAAGCAGGCACATTTTTAAACATGTCCCTTAAGGTTTAAAAATATCAAACTATTGGTAACACTTGATTATCACTTAAAATGAGAAGGTTGTGTAGAAAAATATTTCCTGAGAAATTCATTTTCATATAATAAAAGGTGTATGCCTGAAACACATATTAATAATAATAATAATAATAATAATAATTTATTAAATTTATATGTCACTTAATACTCAGCAGCTGTACTAAAAATCCATTGAAATGAAAATTGTTCTCAAAACTGTCAATTTTGTTGAGAATTTGCCTTAATACCATGAATAAAGATTGTTTCAAACAGAAGAAATAAAACAAATGCTTAAAGTAGGTGGAAATGAATAAATTACACAAACAATGGAAATGTGGTTGCAAAGCTGATTCAGGAAATTAATAAGAATAACAATAATACAATAGACAGGCACTTGCCACATAACACCCCAGACTTAACAATTGCTGATAAGAAAGACAAAAAAAGTCTGGATAGTGGATGTGGCAGTACCTAGAGACAGCAGAATAGAAGAGAAAGAACTGAAGAAGATATCAAAATACAAAGACCTACAAATAAAAATAGAACGACTGTGGCAAAAGCAAGTAAAGGTAGTACCAATAGTAATAGAGGCCTTGAGTACAATCCCAGAACAACTGGAGCATCACCTGAACACCATCGGAATTGACAAATTTGCCATCAGTCAATTGCAAAAGGCAGCTTTACTCAGAACAACTTATATTCTGTGATGATATCTATAACACAATCAAATATCCAGATCTGCCTATCCCAGGTCCTTGGAAAGGACTTGATAGGTGGACAAAAATACCAGACCCAGTCTGTGCAATGAACCATAATAATAATAAATTACGGACAACTATTCAAGTTTTTAACAACATGCTTAGAGACATTTTGAAAATTTGAAGATTGTTGTTTCCAGGCTTAGAAACTTACTTTCTAGACTATTTGAAAAACAAACTGTGGAAAAACTTCATTCACTTAGATGTGCTGATTCTTTTTTGTTTCAGACACTGATAATCGTTGGGGATTATGGAATGAAATGGTGCCAGGCCTGGAACGGCTAGTCTGTAGTGCCATCCTATGGTAAGCACATTCAGGGAAACATGTGAATTAGATATTGCTGTGCTCCTAGGACAGTATTATTTCCAAATGAAGGGGAAAGAGCATTACTCAATGAGGGTGTGTGTGTGTGTGTGTGTATAGTGTATGCAAGCTTGCCTACATCTGTAACTTGAGGAGAATAAAGTAAAAAAGCGAAATCCTCTCGTTGCCGAACTATTTTTGAGAGACCTTTTTTTGGCAAAGGTCTCAGTCATTGTGCAACCCCTACTCTCATTCTGCAACAGTGCAGATTCAGAGAGTTGTACAGTGTGCAGTATGTGCATTCACGGATTCTACAGCTCAGCAATAAAATTTAAGTTCAATTGCATTAGACAGCTCTCTAGTGGCAAGACAGCCTCCGTTGTGCAATCTTTCTAGATCTTAATCTGTCAGGTTCTGATGAAAATATAAGCATATGGTGTGAAGAGTGTGTGTGTGTATGTGTGCATGCATGCATTGTGTACACATACACGTAGTGTGTGTGTGTGTTGCACTGCAGGGTTCTGATGAAAATACAAGCATATGGTGTGAAGAGTGTCTGTATGTGTACATGCATGCATCGTGTACACATACACATAGTGTGTGTGTGTGTGTGTTGCACTGCAGGGTTGTTGCTCCTTGAAATTTAGCATAGGGTGTATTCTTCTGTGTTAATTCTCAGGAGATTATGTCAGATTATTCCTATTTATAATTAGCAATATAAATAATGAGGCAATCGTACATGCCAGGCAAATTACATTGCTAGGCTATTAATGACTTACTTCATGGTATTATTGTGAAATGCATCCTTAAAATAATAATTTAGAAATGAAGATAGAAGGCCAGTGATGTAATCGGTGGAGCTTCTGTTATGCTTTGATACTGGGATATAATACTTAGAATATTCCTGTAGTACTCAGCATAGTCACTTGGTTTCATAAGACCAGAGACACTCAGTTGCAATTCTGGGGAATTAGAGTCACTTAGTCTGGGCTCTGCATGCAGAGAAAAGCAAAACCAGGAGAAAAAGGGAACCTCAGGGCAGGGTCATTACAGCAACATGTCAGAGTAAGCATCTTAAGGCACATTATATCCTGCAAGATGAGTGGAGGGGGGGGACCCTCCATAGATTAAAAATGGTTTGTTCAGCAGTAGTGCTGTGAACTGGAGGGGGAGCAGAATGATGACGAGGAGGAGGAAGATAACAAACTCTGAACATTATAAAACTTAATAGGAACTAATAAAGGAGAATATTTGTAGCTAAGGGTTGAAATGAGGATTCCTTGTTGCTTGGTTGTTTTCTTGCAGATATTTCATTACCCAAACTAGGTAATATCATCAGTGCATACTGTATATGGAGTAGGGTATGCTCTCAGTTTATATTAGAGTGGTTTGACTGTCAGTATTGGTCGGGGTGGTCTTAGAGGTTCTTTCGTTGGGATGTGTGCTGCTGGGTTCTTGGGCAGTTTCTTGTTTGGGGTATTGTTTACTTGATTGTTGGTCTGAAGTTAACCTTAGAGTTAATCTATGATGATCTGGGTGCTGATGGGTGGTACAGAGATGCTTATGTCTTTTTTCCCTCCTCTCTTTTGGGCTGGTCGATTGTCTCTTTTGCATAATCTATAGATGTTGTTGATGTCTATGTGTCTGTTGATGGCTAATTTGTCAGGGTGCTGGGCTTCTAGAAATCCCCTAGCATTTTTGGACTTGGCTTGATCTAGGATGGTCATATTTTTCCAATTGGAACTATGGTTAATAGGAACTGTCCTATTGAATTTGGATATTATTGGTATCTTTCGCAGGCTAACAAGCAGTGGAAGGAGGTGCTATTCATTCATTATGGGGCTTTTATAGTGTTGAATTAAAACACTTAGAGCCTGCATCCATTATTCTAAAGCTCTCGAGATGGGTTGTAATCCATGACAAACATAACATAAAACAATGAAATCAAAAGAATCACTATATTTAAAATGTTAAAACAGCAATTAAGAGAGAACCAATTTGGTGTAGCAGTTAAGGTGCTGGTTTCGAAACCAGGAGGCTCGGAGTTCTAATCCTGATTCAGGTATGAAAGCCAGCTGGGCGTGATTATGGACCAGTCATTCACTTCCAGCCCAACTCACCTCACAGATTGTTGTTTTGAGGAAAATAGGAGGAGGAAAGAGTATGTTCGCCATCTTGAGTTACTTATAAAGGAATAAAGGTGAGATAAACATCTAATAAATAAATAATAATAATAAATAATAGCCACAGGACAATATTAGAGAGTTACAGAGGTTAAACAATGGCCTAGAAGTGAAAATGCTCGCCTCGCAATTGGAAGGCTGAGAGTTCAATCCTAGGCAGTGACAGATTGTTTACTTGATTAGGGTGCAAAAAGAAAATATCTGCTATGAACCCTGTGTAGGTGTCAGGAAGGACATCTGGCCAGCAAACGCTCAGCTCCATTCAGCCACCCTGACTCCACCTCAAAGCAAGGGATTTCAGGGTCCTAAAAAAACAACAGAAAATAAAGCATTGACTATAAAGTGTTAAATCCCAGAAAATCAAAGCATGTTACATGTAAGGTTAAGATGTAGGCATTTCATATGGTCTGCATTTCAAAGAGAACCAACATTCTTTGCACTTTCCGTCTTTCTCTGCTCATACTTGCCTTTTTTCCCCTTCCCAAATAGTGTGGTTCTCAAATCAAAATTATTTCTTCTTGGTGGAGGAGATTGGAAGACTTACGTATGTCTTCTGTGAGAAAACATTGAGAAATGGTCATTGGGTGCAAAAATGCATTAAAATATGTGCCTACGTGCAACATTTTCTGTGGCTTTCTTTTCAACCCTCCCCCCCCCAAGGATCTGGGGTGGAATGAGAGTGACACAAGAGTATAATGACTCTGAAGTCAAATGGGAGTAGTAGCAAAACTGTGACATAGGTTCATTTTGGCTCTTACTAAGTGGATAGAAAGTCTGGGATCAGTATCCCTAATTCATCTGAAAAAAATTTAGGCTGGGGAAAGCTGACATATGAGTTTAATAACCCACATTTGCAGCACTGAGCCAACTTTGACTGATCCCAAAAAGCTGTGCAGTGTCAGTACTTCTATAGGACACCACCAAGCCATCTTCAGGTGCTCTCTAGACTGGGAATTGAAAAAGAAAAGAATCTTACTGGGGGGGGGGGGGAAAGGCCATAGTGCAGTTTTCATACTGTTGTCAAGACAATGCACAAGAACTTATTTATACAAGAAATCACCAGGAATCAAAATCAGCTTTTACCATGGATTACTTCCATTTCATGTTTTCTGTGAATCTGTATTTTATATGGGCAGAGGTGTTTTGTATGTATTCATATATACATAGTAATACACACACATATATTTTACATACACATACACACAAAAAGGTCTCCCACACATGGTGAAATACTCCCCATGCTGTCTGCTATGGTTTGAGAAGTGGGAGGTAGGAACAGTCCTGCCTTAGCAACCTGAGAAAACCTGCTTTTTTTCTGATCTCCTGCCCCGCTGCCCGATTCCTAGTGATCCTGAGATGGTGTGCTTGTTTGATGAAATGGTGCTTCCCAATTCATAGGATATTTTTGCAGCATTGCCTTAAACCTGTCGTGGTAGCTCAAGCTGTGAGAGCAATGCAAGGAGGAATTGCAGTAAAATTGTGTGTGTCTGTGTCTGTGTGTTGTGACTGGCAATATGTCAGAGCTCCAATATTTGTTTCCCTACTGGTGTCCAAAATTTGTGTTCATACTAGAATTCCTTTCATCACTGTCATTCATATTAGTCATACTGTAATGGTATGATTGTTTTATTGTCCCTCTACGGTAACATGAAGCTTTCAAAATAAAAACAAAAGAGGATTCTCTAGAAGATCACACTTATGGTTAGAAATGAAAATACATTGATTAGAACTAGCTTACTTATATATCTATTACAGAAACAAATGCAGATAGGTAACTCATCAGTATAGGATATATATAGTAGATGAGAGAGAGAGGGAGAGAGGAGGGAGGGAGAGGGAGATCTTCCACAATAATAATGAGATCTGCAATAAAATCCTAAAAATTGCAATACGCCTGTTCAGGATTTTGGTTATCCAACTAACTGACTCCTTTTCTGAATGTTTTATTTCACCACTATGATCCCACAGATAAAGAACAATCTAGCAGTATCCATGTGGTATGCTTTTTAAAGAAAAGTCAAAATGGCAACCACAGTGGTATGATGCACATAAAACGTAGGCAGAGTTCTGGCCATACGTGATAGTGGCCATCTTGAATTTTTTGACCACAGCACTGTAGATACCCATGGGACAAGTGGCTGTTGAACATATCCACTCCTTCTTTGTTGACTTTTAGAGGGAGAAACAAGGGACCTTCCTTCCTTCTTAGTTTTCTGAATAGGTTAATACCTCTTTATTATTTTTCATTGTTTTCATGTCTAAGCAGAAGACTTTTGGGGGGAAAACCAGCAGTCAAATCAGGATCTTAAATGCACAAGAACATTCATGCATTTCTCTATGGAAACATCCAAAACAGCATAAGCAGAAATCCTATCATCAAGCTGAGGTTCCTCATTTAATTAAAAATCTGAACTTTCCATTCAGCTTCTTGGGTGATTTTCACGCATGGCCTGATTCCTTTCAAGAAATTTCACTGCCATTCAACTGGAATTTGCTGTTGATTCAACAATGGCAAACAACACTGATGCAGCCTTGAGCCTTCTGTGCTATCCAGAAGCAAACACCAGTAAGTTGGCATGGTCAGATTCCATGTTTTTCAGCTGGACTGTGAATCCTTTATTGTACCAATGGACAGTGGAGGGTCAATGACTTGCTGTGCTGTGCATTCATATTTAATCAGCGGCAACCTTGTGACTGCTGACTGCAGAGTTTGGTGAGTTCAAACTGAGATGACCTGATCTTTTTTTGTCCCTGTGCACTCAGGCCAAACATGCTGGCCATCAAGAAAGTGGATAGAATGCCAGGTGACTGGATGCTGACAGTTACTCTACCCCTTCTGGAATGCTGGCGCTTGATGCCATTGGTTGACATAGGGATACCTTTAATTCCCCAATCTCTCCCTTGCACCTTTACTCTGAGTAAGAAAATTGTCCACTTTCTCCTCCCTTTAATAAGAGGAAGAGATGAAGAAAGCCTTGAATCCTTCTAGATTTCCTGCTGATTCAGTCATTCTTTCTGCTGCTCTGTGCCTAAAGTTCAAAAAGTCATTTAATAGCCACATGACAATTTGCATAGACATTTCTTATAAAGATCCAGGGAACATGCTTTGGAAACTGTTTCATAAAAAATTGATGAAATTATCAGGAGTTGAGTTCTTGTACTAATTTAACCCAGAAGTCTGTCCTGCCTTCATTAAGTCTCTCCAGCAATGTCCAACCTCATTGGCTCCAATTCAATTCCAAGGAAAACTCCCATGGAGATTTTGCTGATTGGGAATTGCCAATTTTCTCAACCTCTGGAAGTTTCACATGTGTAGAGTTCAACTCCCAGAATTCCCCAGTCATCATACCATGAAACATATGCATGAAAATCACCCAAGAAGGGAATTCTGGAATTTAAAGTCCACATATTTTATTGTTTCTAAGGCTAAGAAATACTGCTTTAGAGGAATGAACAGATGTCTTCAAAAATCAACACTATCTGCTATTTCCAACAGTAAAGTACATCCAAAACAACCACTGAATGAAAGACAAAAGAAATAATCAACTATTCTGACAATAAAGTAGAAAAATAGAAGTCAGGAAAGAAAACAAGCTAATATAGCACAGTGTTATCCAAAATTCGTTGTCTAAATCAATTTTTCTCAACCTTGGCAAATTTAAGATACATGACCAGGGAATTCTGGGAGTTAAAATTCTCACATATTCAAATTGCCAACATTGAGAAGCATTCAATAGTACTTCCTCAATACCAACACATTCACAGTAGCAGCAAAATAGAGAATAATAGAGTTGAAAAGGACTTGGAGGTCTTTTAGTCTAACTCAACTCTCAAGATAACCCACTGGTTTTCCAAGCATTTATCCCATGCTCCTTTCCCTGTTATAAGCCTGAATGGAAACATACAGGTGAGGAAGTGAGACATGGGGGCAAACATAAGGACCTCTCCCAATGTTCCTTGCGACTCCTTTTCCAAACCTGCATTTGGGCTATTTCTGAATATGGGTAGTGCTCTTTTGAAGGAGCACTAAACATGTATCAGTCCCTCAAGGTAGACCAAGATACTGCAAGGATTAATTACATATTATTGTTGTAGGGCAAGTGTGTCCAATCTTGGCAACTTTAAGACTTGTGGATTTCAACTCCCAGAATTCCTCAGCCAGCATGACCTCCAAGCTGGCTGGAGAATTCTGGGAGTTGAAGTCCATAAGTCATAAAATTGCCAAAGTTGGACAGGGTATAATAACAACATCTTGAAAGCCTGCCCTCTGCCTTCTCTGAAGCTAAACAAGATGGGATCATTTTAAGTCACTTTCTCACTTTCTTTTCCCAGACTGAGGTTTGTTTGTTTGTTTTTTTTAAAAAAAACTTCCTAATTTATTTTGTCTTCACGGTTCTTTTTCATTCTTTTATTAAGGTTATCTCTGTACTTCTTTACAGCATGTGTCTACAAATATCCTGGCTGACAGGTCAAAAGATGGGAGCACGGAATGAAGTGAAGCAAGACCACACTCGTTGTCCTGGAGAACCTGCAATGTTTCCTTTCGGTAACTGAAAAAGTGGCTAAACCTCTGTTTTAGGGACTTGCTGTGGGCCCAAGTAAGATGCCTCAAGCTTTTGGAGGAAAGGAAGGATGTCAGTTAAATAAGTATCACTGTGGGGTCCTTGGTGCTCTCCACCAAGCTTAGAGAGCATCAAAGACCCCACAGTTTAATCATGAGCTACAAATATTCTCTTCTTTAAATAAATTACAATAAATGACAATTAGTGTAATGAAATAGGTAACCTCTAGACAAGTCTTTAAATCCAGATTAACTAACAGAATTGCTATGTTCATGTAATGTAAACTCTCCAATTAAATAAACCATGTCACAATTAAATGCCATAGCTTTGTTCAAACAACATATTAAGGCAATGGCTAGATCTCACCCACCCCAATTACTCAAATTCATTGTAGCTTAATCTAGGATGTTGTACAAAGTAGACTAAAAATTGCCCCTTAGATCAATAGCTCTGATGATGGTCAGGTGTTTTTACTGTCTGGGCCACTATGTTCTCTTGAGCATGACTTTATCTTTGAATTGGATTTCAGCCACACTATCCATTGTCACACTGTGTCCACTGTTAATGATTCATGCTAAACCAACAAGGCAACCTCCCTTAGGCCACGTCATTTCAAATCTTATCAGAAGATATTCCAAAACATTCACAGCATCTTTCACAAACTCAGAACAGAAGTCTTGGCCTTAGGTGCCTAGAAAGATTGACCTAGAAGATGGCCAGCATAATTAATTAATAATAATGAATAACAGCATCAACCACAATATAAAGGATAACTGGAAATGCACAGATGATATTCTTAAAAAATGAAAAAGGGCATCACGGCACCTTCATTTAAAGGGGGCAGATAAACCAGATGTGTGTTTTTAAAGACTCGATGACCTCCAAGGTCCCTTCCAACTTTATTATTATTATTATTATTATTATTATTATTATTATTATTATTATTATTATTATTATTATTATTATTATTATTATAAATCTCTTATCCCTTTGAAAAATAGGCATCGGCTTTAAAATATTTGTTTGTGAAGGACAAAAGTATGGACTTTTTATAATTTTACTTTTACAGCAGGTATTCTCTTTTATTTAATATTAAGAGGACTCTCCTTTGACATAAATTTCCAGTACTTACTTTGGCGGAAGGAGAATTCACAAGGAAATGCTACTGTTTTCAAACTCATTTTGTGAGCTTTCCAGGAATGTGTGGCTGGCCACAACTGGACAACAGGATGTTGGACAAACTTGAATATTTTATTCAGTCCTAACTGGAAGTAGGAACATCTGAAACAAAACAATGACTAAACCCAGCGTTGCAGAGTAACTTTGAATTAAACTGAACAATATGTTTGAAACAGAGTTCCAATTTTTGCCTTTATTACATTTATTATAAAATAACACACAGCAGGTTTGTGCAAGTCAGCCTATGAGGTTTGGCTGAACTAATCAAGAAAATCACTTATTCCAACTTACAAATAAAAACTTATGAAACCTGTTTTAATAGAAATTCTTCCATTTGCTTTTCTGGAATGTCAGGCATGAGAATGGTGTGAGGTTGCATCATATCCCTTGACGTGTCCTTGCTTGGATGGTGTGCTTTGGCTGCCTCTGATCCCAGAGATTTGTGCAATTCCAGGGGGGTTTGTAGAGCTTTATCTCTCATTATTGGCAAGGCTTGGCCTCCTCTTTGTAGGACATGGATGAGTCAAGGTTGTGATTTGCTATCAATAGTCTTTGTTAGTCACTTAGCAGAGGCAGCAGTACTAATATTTTCTTACTTATGCAGCAAGAAACAGTGTCAGAGAACCATAGGAGGAGAAGCTTGGGTAGAGAAACTGGCATTCATAGCCCTGCTTTCTCTCTTTCCCCCACCCTCTGCACCCCCATTTTTAAAAGTAGCAACGTAATTAAACATACTCAATACAGGTAGTCCTCAAATTACAATCACAATTGGAACCAGAATTTCCATTGGTTGTTAAATGAGTCACACCTGATTTTATGATCTTTTTTGCTATAGTTGTTAAGCAAATCACTGCATTTAAGTGAACCGTGTAGCTATTAAGTGAATCTGGCTTCCTGCATTGACTTTGTCATAAGCTGGCTGGGAAAGTTGCAAATGGTGATTGCATGACTCTGGGATGCTGCAACCGTCGTAAAATAGAGCCATGGTGCTATCAAAGGGTGGTTGGAATGCAGAAGTGATGAAGGAACCCAGAATTGGATTGGGCAAACACAACAATAAGAGGAAATATTATTGTAGATTTTCAAAGATAATTCATTTTTTATTGCCAACAAACACTTTAAGCAACCTAAATGCAGGCTGCCCTTCAGTGCAAGGAAATTGGAAATTCCGAATGATATCAATTACAGAGAACCTACTCATCCAGGACATTTCTGGAGCAGCAGTTATTGATATATGCATAGACCATGAATTACAGGTAGTCCTTGGCTTACAACCTCAATTGAGCTCAACATTTCTGCTGCTAAGCAAGACATTTGTTAAGTGAATTTTATGACCTTTCTAGCCACAGTTAAATTAATCACTGCAGTTGTTAAGTTAGTAATACAGTTGTTAAGTGAATCTGGCTTCCCCATTGACTTTGCTTTTGTCAGAAAGTCACAAAAGGTAATCGCATGACCCTAGGACACTGCAACTGTCATAAATATGAGTCAGTTGCCATGCATCTGAATTTTGATCACATGACCATGGGGATGCTATAACACTCATAAGTGTGAAAAATGGTGATGTCTTTTTTTACAGTGCTGTTGTAACTTCAAATAGTCACTAAACAAATTGTTGTAAGTTGAGGACTACCTGTAATGGTTTACATTTCCCCAAAGCAACTAGATATGTTAATATAAAATTAATGTAAGTATGCTTAACATACAAAAGAGAATTTGAGAGACTGGGAGGAGGAGAGATAAGAGACATAGTAAAAATAAAAGTTTAACAAAATGACAAAATTTCAAAATGGAAGAGATACAAACAGTTTTTAGAACAAGCTCTCATGATAGTATAACAATAATGAAAAATTAAAACCTTGGGCAACCAGAAGGACATAGAAAGATTGGACACAGACTTCTAGGGATGAGCAAGGACAAATAAAGCTATCTCTTTTTTATTATTATTATTATTTTTTATTTTTTAAACCAACAAAACAAAACATAACATAACACACATACACACACAATATATACTCCTCCCTTTTTTTACAGCGATTTCGTAACAGTAATCTTCTATTATTTACATTTCCCCCCCTTATTCTTTAGAATATTTGTCCTTGTTGCCCCGTTGTTTCTTATTTGCATTTTTCTTCCTTCATACATTATTATACACACATTTTCCACTTTTAACCTTTCCACATTTATTCTCTATTATTTCTAGTCTCCAACCAGTCATACCACTTCCTCCCAGGGTTCCTATGGCTTCAACACCTTCTATCATTTCATCTCTGTTAGTGAGAATTAGATCCAAAATGTGGTCCTCAATGGAACCACATCTACATGGAGGGAAGTGTGTAGTGGGGTGCCCCAAGGCTCTGTTCTGGGCCCAGTGCTCTTCAACATCTTCATCAACGATTTGGATGAGGGGATAGATGGGGAACTCATCAAATTTGCAGACGACACCAAGCTGGCAGGAATAGCCAACACTCCAGAAGACAGGCTTAAGATACA